>NC_089140.1:111810256-112115242 GCF_009819655.1 Sylvia atricapilla | reverse complement strand
GTATTTTGATAAGTACTTTATTTTATTTAATTGGGGAGGGGAGACAGTAAATTTAATCGATTGACTTTAAAAATTTCATTCAGATATACTGACAAGGAAAAACTAGCATGATTCCAATCCAGATTTTTATAAATCTAAAATATAAATGTTACAGCCTATTCCTTCTGTAGTCCTTATTTAATGTCCCTTTAACATCAAGTCTCATCAACTTGAATCAGAGCAATGAACATTTCATTTCCTATCTCTGCTTGTGTAGGAGTTCAATTAACTGACAGCAGTTGTGAGGTCTATTTAGATGGTAAAGAATCCAAGTTTGCATCCTGGTTTGTGAGACAAAATGCGGTGCTCCTGCAATATTTAAACACTTATGTACTAAGATCATAGCTGCACTCCAGATATGTTTAATATCTTAAAGTTCTGTACCTGAAGTAGCTCTCAGTGCCTTTCTTCTTGAAATTAGCTTTCTGTCTCTCCAGGGATTCCACTACCCAAAAAATTGAACATTTTAATGCCTTAGACTTGTTTTCAACTGTATTGTGACATTTTGGTGATGTCTGAAACAAATCCAAACTGCTAGTATAACAAACCTTTCCTTAAGAAAATGAAAAAGGTATAACCTGAATGCACTATGCTGGCTTCTGCAGTTTCATCCTGGTTTTGTTAGTTGACAAGTTGCAGAAGAATGTGACTTTACAATCTTGTAAATACTTGTAAAAATACTTGTCAATCAACCTACTTTTGCTACTACAAACAATGATTTCATATAATGATTAAAAATTAGTTACTACTTTCTTGATCTCCAGAGAATCTCTGCTGTGGCCAGTTTATAGCCACAGCCTTCCTTCTCACAGAAGTTCTTCACAAGTCATTCTTCCCACTTAAGAGCTTCAGCCTTTTCCTCCAGCTATATTTGTGGGCAGCAATAGCGTGCTCTGTTCTGCCTAAAATTTTCTTGAAACTTAAACTGTGGTTACCCCCTGATACTTTACCATCATTAGCTTTGTGGCATAATCCAAGTACTTCTCTCTATTCAAATCATATGTTGGCTGTATTTACAGCACAACTTTCTTTTCTCTGTTCAATAGTTACGGTGTAAAAAACAAAACAATCCACTTGTTTTGACTGACAGGAACCGGTCTGCACAAAAAAAAGTACAGCATTACATAGAATCATAGAATAATTTGAGTTGGAAGGCAATTTAGATATCATCTAGTTCAAATCCCCTGTCAGGGGAAAAGAACACCTTCTACAAGAGTACGTTACTCAGAGCCCCATCCAATCTGCCCTTGAATTAATTTTTTTATTCCTGTTAGATATTATTATGAGTAGATGAATTTTTTGAAGGTCTAGATTTTTTTTAATCAAAGATCTGATTCCAAAAGAGGCCCAGCAACTTAATGCACAGTGTTGCTGACTTGCTTCAGTTATTTATGTAAGACTTTTCTTAGATGTAATCTCCATATAATCCCCAGTACATTCATTATGGAAAACATGAAGTGTAACTAATGATTGCTTCCCTTTTTGTTCATTCCTGAGCTGTCCAGTATGTTCTAGCATATACAGTGCAATCACAAAAACAGCAAGCCCCACAAAATATCTGTAAATGTAGAACTACAACCACAAACTAGTAATGAAGAAACCGCACCCTGCATGCTGGAGCTGTTAGTGCTCAAATTCATTGCACATAGACAAAAGGTCTAATTTCCATTCATCAGGCATTCAAACTTCTGCCTAGCAGAACCTTTGCATGTGTAAAGAATGCAAGAGGAGCAGGGGAAACCCAAATTGAACTGCAGTGCAAGCTCTTTACTTACACTCTGGCAATATCACTGAGAAATATTACCATATTTCCTTAGAATGGAAAATGGACAGTTACAGCAGATGGAAATAATGGAAGTGGGTGAATGTATGAAAGGAGCTGAGATTAAAAGTCACCCTATTATCATTTTGAAAAAAGAACAATTGACTTCTGTGACATTATGAAATGTCAAATAACCAGCTGTGTTGAGAGTTGTTCAGGAAAAAGATTACACATGAGATACTGCTTGGTCCATACATACTTCTTCCCCAACAGCACTGAATTCAACTAAAAATTATAGGAAGTTCATATAAATGTGTGCATTTATATAAATTCTAATGAAATCCCGGTGAGCAATGTAGATTCATGGAAATCCTGTTGAATTCTTCTGCATCTTATTTCATGTCTGTGTAAAAAATTCTTTAGTATAATAATTTGCTTATTTTTGCTAGATTTCACTTCAGGCTTTCTAATCATAATATAATTGAAAACTCAGAGGATAATTAAAAAAAGAACTCAAGTCACAAGCTTGGGTCAACAAAGTCTATTGTACAACAGCTTTTTAATAATAAATTATTAAAAGAAATTTAATAAGTGGTAGTGATGAGGATATTAATGGGGAAAGAGAAATGTTGTAGCATCTTTGGAACTATTAAGTCACATCCAGTGAAATGGACAGATTTGCATAGTTAGGAAAACTAAACACTCTTATACTAGCATGATTCCTTTCCCATTTAAAAAAAAATTGTATGTAGATATTTTGCTTGTGACCAAACCAATTCTACGAATCCATTTAATTTACTGTGTTATAAACTCCCTTGGCAAATGTTGTAAAAAAAATCTAAAAGTCTTAATTTCTCATTTACATGAACCCAAAATTTAGGGGTTCTTTTTGGTTTTGTTTTGGTTTGGTGTTTTTTGTTGTTGTTTGTATTTGGGGTTTTTTGTGGGGTTTTTCTGTTTGTTTGTGGGGTTTTCTGGTGGTATTTTGTTGTTGTTGGTTTTGTCTTTGTCTTTTTTTTTTTTAATTACTAAGAAAATATTCTTTCTTATATTATTTTCTCTGTGAGAAATTCAGAGAGTTTTGCTGCAGAAGGCAAATAGTGTAGACACAGACCACATCAGCTGTAATATTATTATTGTTTGCATTGCCCATCATAGGAGTACTCTCCATGGGTATTATCCACTTCCTTACTGAGAGGTTGGTTGTAAAGTGGAATAGACTTCCTAGGAAGGTGATTGATGCACAAACCCTGTCAGCGTTTAAGAGACATTTGAATAACATCCCTAATAAAGTGCTTGAATTTTTGTTGAGCCCTAAAGGTCAGGCAGTTGGACTAGATGGTCATTGTAAGGTTCCATTCAATTTATGTATCCTCTCCTCTCCTCTCCTCTCCTCTCCTCTCCTCTCCTCTCCTCTCCTCTCCTCTCCTCTCCTCTCCTCTCCTCTCCTCTCCTCTCCTCTCCTCTCCTCTCCTCTCCTCTCCTCTCCTCTCCTCTCCTCTCCTCTCCTCTCCTCTCCTCTCCTCTCCTCTCCTCTCCTCTCCTCTCCTCTCCTCTCCTCTCCTCTCCTCTCCTCTCCTCCACAGTCAAGACTTCCTTTTCGGCTTTTCAGCTAACACTGATTATGTCCATCTTTAACCATAAAAAAAAAATTAAAAATACTCAGATAATTTAAGCCTTTGTATAGCCAGAAAATGTTAAATATTTGACAGGAAGTAGTTGAAATTACATAAATAAGCCTCATACATATACAAACATAAATGTGTAACATAAGTACAGAGTTTATATTATGTATTTGTAATACTTTAAATATTTGTTTCTCTTTAACTTGGAACTGATTAGCTTCCAGTGTTGGATAGAAAGCTCCTATTTAACTTTAAGCATTGCATATGTAATTAGTACGTATGAACTACTACTGTTTATCACGTTCAGCTTTGTGGGTTAAATTAATCAGTTATCAAGATAAGTTAAAAGGGTCTCTAGACTTGTGGGAGCTAGAATAGGCAGGGAATGCTTTCCTTTGAAACTATTTAATTTTAATGGAAAGCATTACATTTTAATTAAGAAAGAAGTAGAGGAACACTGATGTGGTTCTCCTTCCCTGTGGAGTATAGGACTCATGCAGGTCTGTTCTACAGAAATACATTTGGGACATTTCCCCAGTGGGAAAAGCAGGGAAGCTTGTATTAAGCTTCTTGTGTCCAGTAAATTCTGTTTTGGCTTATTCTGTTCCTTACTTTAATTTCTGAAATTAAGTAAAAGAAAAATACTATGTAATCCTCCAAGTCATTAAATATATTCAGCCATACAGAGTATTTTATTTTGGCATTCTTATAAAGGCATTTCCTATATTTTGCAGGTGGTGTGAGTGTAGGAAACACTGAATTTACTGAACTTTTCCTCTCTTTCCTTGGAGAAGATTATTCTGGGAGGTTTTAAAGACTGAAAGACAACAGTCATCAGTCACAGTCAGCACAGCTTTGTGAGAGGAAAGTCCTGTTTTAGCAAACCTGATTTCCCTTTATGACAGGGTAACCTATCTAGTTAATCAAGGGAAGATTGTTGATGTAACAACAATTGTTGATATATCCTTTTGGATATCAGTTAAGCTTTCCATACTGTCACTCACAGGATCCTTCTGAACAAAACATCCAGCACAAAATTGGACAAACACAGCATGTGATGAGTAAGCAACTGGCTCACAGGTCAAGCACAAAGGGTTGTAGTGAATGGGGTGATATCAAACCGGTCACCTGTCACTAGGAGGGTTTCAACAAGGCTCCAGCATCAGCCATTCTTTAACATGCTCATCAATGACTTGGAAGCAGGACTGGAAGGGAGAGCAAGCAAGTGCACAGACAATACAAAACTGAGAGGAGCTGTTGACTCTCTCAAGGGCCAGGAGACCCTGCAGAGGGACCTCAACAAACACCACCTGCATGAAGTTTAAAAAGCAAAGTGTTGGATAGTGTACCTGGGATGGGCCAACACTGGATGTATGGACAGGCTAGGAAATAAAGAGGCTGAAGAGCAGCTCTACAGAAAGGAACCTCAGGGTGTTGGTCACTGGAAAGTTGAATATGAGCCAACAATGGCCTGGCAACCAAGAGGGCCAAGTATGTCCTGAGGGGGCATCAGGAACAGCGTCACCAGCCCGGTAGGGAGGGGATTTTCCCACTCTGCTATTCATTGGGGCAGCCTCATCTCCAGTGCTGGGGGAAGTTTTGGGCACCACAGTATAAGGATGGCGTTAAACTGTTAGAGAGAGTCCAAAGGAGGGCAACAAAGATAATGAAGGGCCTTGAGAGAAAGCTGTATGATGAGTAGCTGAGGTCACTTGGTCTGCTCAGCCTGAAGAAGAGAAGACTGAGGGGAGACCACATTGCAGTCTGAAACTTCCTCCTGAGGGGAGGAGGAGGGACAGAAATTAATCCCTTCTCTGTGGTGACCAGTGACAGGACCTGAGTGAATGGCCTGAAGTTGTGTCAGGGGAGGTTTAGATTGGACATTTGGAATGGATTCTTCACTCAGTGGGTGGCTGGGCACTGGAACAGGCTCCCTAGGGCACTGGTCACAGCCTCAACCCTGACAGAATTCAAGAAGCATTTGGAAAATACTCTTGGATATGTGATGTTATTTTGGGAAATGGCCCCTGTGCAGGGCCAGGAGCTGGGCTCAATGATGCTTATGGGTCCCTTCCAACTCAGCATATTCTGTGATTCTGTGACATTTTTTATTACCACATTCATAAATTGGTTTGTTCTTCATCAGCATTACTTGCTACCCAAGTTTTTCTTTGTTCATTTGCTGTCCAATTTGAATGTTATGTGAAGTGCAAAATTATGTCAGCCTTAGTCTGAGTTCCCTTTAAACACTTGTTACCACTTAACAATACAAACAGGTCTCACATATCCACAGTTAATCAGAGATAAGTTTAAAAGTATTACCCAGCACCCCAGTTCATTCACCCCTGGGTACTGGAAGGATCTTTTTTGTGTATAATTGCATGGTTTCTTATCTCATGCTTTCATAACATGTGGAAAACAAATATTCCCTGACGTGCCAGGAAGAGTAGTGGATGCCAAGATTCTTTGTGTTTTCAAAACATGACATGTAAGTACTGATCTTATCAGATCCTTAGAAGTATTTACTTATTAAACAAATCTCTATACCTTCATGTGAGATAGTAGAATGTTTTGATACTTTCCTGCCAGCTTAATATCAAAGATTGCATCTGACATGCCCTGTCAGGTTCTTCTTCCTGCCTTTCCTAATGTATTTGAGCCAATGAGGCTTCATTTCGAATTATGGGTAAATGTTTTATAAAAATATACACAGACAATTTTGCAGTAAAATTCATAGAATCAACCTCTACGTTGCAGGTGACTATGATCAGATATACTGCCTTGGAAAGATACTCTGCTTCTTGTCAATTATTGAGGTAGAATAAAAAGATAGGAAATCTGTACTTCTCCACTGAGCACACACAATTAAAGGAAGTGCCTTCTTTTGAACTTCTACTTGTGCAATATTTTTTATATTCAGACTTACTTCAGCAGTTAGGAGATACTATATAAGCAAATGAAGCCAGGAGAATCTAGTAAAGGAAATTATTTTTTCTTTTTTTTATAGTAAGATATAGACATAACCACTTAATTAAAGGATGCAGATAAATCCTAGCAGAGAATATTATAAAGTCACCCACCATGTCCCTAAAAGAAAATCATTTTCTTGATAAAATGCAGGTTTAAAAGGGTAAAAAATACCCATATATTTTATATTTTAGGTTTTGCATACTAATAAAAATTGAATTCTTTGCAAATAGACGTAAAAAGTAAGAGGCTTTTGCTGTATCATCTGTCAAAAGCTCAGATTTCAAGGATTTACAGAGAGGTGGAAGTCTAATTTTAGGCTTTTTTTTTTCCTTTAAAATTTTACTTCTTTTTATGGAGAATTCAAAGGATTATTTTTGCTTTATCTAGTATAGAGATAAAGAATCAGTTTTTCCTGTTCTACCTACATACATGTCGTTACCCTATGGAATTGACTTTGGCTCTAAAGAAGTTGAAGGAACTCCAAAGGCTAGTTCCAGTAATACCACTCTATGCCAAAGTTAATGATTCCTGAATGAGTACTTTGCTTTAGATCCCTCTCACATCACAACTAGTTCAATACTTGTATAGTATAACACCTTCTAAAGCTTAGTATAATTTGCTCACAAACTAAAGGTAAATTAAAAGAAATTTTAAGTATAGGAAGTTAATTTCTGATTTTCCCCCGAAATAATTATGACATTAATTCGATAAAAATGTGCATTAAGAACTTATTATTTAAGATTAGTTCAGTAATAACACATTCAGAATATCCCATAGAATTCCTGTTCAGTCTTACAATTTTGTCTGTGTAGAAATTTAAGTAAACTCTTTCTCATTCCCTTTTCTTGTTTTTTCTTCTTTTTTTTTGGCAGGGAGAGTGTGTAAGAAAATGGTAAATTGATATTTGAAAAAAACAAAAGGCAAAACAAAAAAAAAATCCATGAAATTTGAATATAAAAGCTCTCAGTTTTCTGAAATTCAAAGCACAACCAAAAATACTCCACCTGTAGTATTACTACTGATCTAGACTGAAGTCGGTGTTAAGTTATTTGGGGTTGGTCTCTGATTTTAAGTCTTTTTTAAATTAGTTATTCAGAATGAAATTTCTCTGTATAAAGGTTATTTACTAGGAGCTATGTTCATCCAAGACTAATTAATTTTTCACTTTTGAGTAAATGAAGAAGAATATCAGTTTGGTCTTCATTTTCAGAATTTTTTTAATGTTGGTGCTACCAGCATCATTTACATGTGTTTACACTGTGTTACTAGTAAAAAAACTGTCCTACTGTATTAGTTTGTTCGCCTTTTGGCAAAGTCAAATGCAGCTTGGATTTGAAACCAACATCAAATTCAAAAGCAACATCTATTATTAACCGAAGTAGTGTTTTCCCGTCATTTACAAGCTACCCTAGATGTACAAAGTGTAAAATAAGGACCTTATGTCATTTTGGAAGTACATTTAACTTTGGTTGTACACATATGTGTGGATACACATGTAAACCTTGTTTTTCTATATATCTATAGATATGGAGGGAAATATATATCTATACATATAGCCTGTATCTATCCATAAAGCCATAAGCTTACATTTTCCCTGGAGCAGATAATATTGTTCTCAGTTCAACTGACCTAATTTTCTTTCAGCAGAGATGAGCCTCTTTGCAATTAGCACAGAGAAAAAGGCTTTTCAGAGATAAAATAGGCATTTAACTCGTTCTTCAAGTCCATGAAAAATTGGTAGAGTACATTATTTCTGTACTGAACTCCATTTGAGTTGATTTTCATCACTGATTTCAGTAATTTTTTTATGAACCCAGAAAACATGGCCTACTTTCCACTGTTTACGTAGTGTAATAGCATTGCCAGCAAAAAATGAGATAGTTCTTGTGCACAGGGCAAATTTTATTTTGGCATAAATTGGCAGAAATCCATCCACCTTTAATATTTATGATTACTATCTCAGTGTAGTCCAGCATTGTCAAACAGCAGATGGGGGAAATTAATTATTAAACTGAGCAATAAATAAAAACTGTAATTTTTTATTAGTAATCAAATTAACAGGAAGGATTAATCCTACCATATGAACATTTGGATACCTGAGGGGAAAGAAGAATTTTCAATTAATATCACATTCCCTTGACATAACAATTTGAGAGAAGAAATGGAGGAGGGTTCTTCTAATTAATCAAATATAGTAGAACAGAATTATAAAGAAGGAGATTACTTTTTTTTTTAATTTGTGCCTTGCTCTCCTCAGTGGAGAGCCTGATTTCACACACATTGCTGTTCATGTTCCATTCTGAAGTTGTAGTCAATAAAATGCATTTTATTTCTTGCAAGTAACAAAAAATCTGTTATTGGCTTTGACAGAGCAGGTTAATATTCTTTTAAAACAAAACATTTTTTGGTTTCAGTCACAGAATACACCTTTGACTTCCTTCAACAGATATCTTGCCTCTGATACAAAAAAACCTCATGTGAAGAGGAAAGCTAAAGGTGTAGAAATAAATTGAGACCCCTGAACCCAGACACAGACTTCAATCCCAGCTGTGAACACTGACTGTAGCCTTAGAAATGCTGTCCTGACACATTTATTGTTTTCTATCTGTCTGCAACCATATTAAATTCAATCATCTAAACATGACATGTGTTAACACTGGCTAACTGACATCCAAGGTGATACGTTTTCTTTCAGGTTGTGAGTCACAATTCAAAAGAATACTGGCAATAACATAATAGCACCATTTAAAATATTTTTTTTCCTCAGTTAAACAACACACAACTTTGGAAAGAAAAACACCAGCTCTGCAAGTCATGAAATTATCAATAGAGCAGAACAGACTCCCCTCCTCCTCTATTAGGTTGACATTGGATGAAATTGAAGAATGAACTAATTTCTCTGAAAAGCAGAACAGAGCAACATTTTTGTGCTCAATAGGAATAATATAAAATGCGGTTAAAAATACCAAAATAGTGACCATTAAAATTATATTTATCAATGATCTTTCAGACTTATTTAGATGTATATCTCCTACACTTACACATGCATGTATACTAAGTTCTGAAACTGTAACTTAAAAAGTAAAAAAGTGATGCTTCCATAAAGACACATAAAGAACCTCCATTTGTCCAATCTGCTATGATATGATTATTTTTTCAGTGGAAATAGTCCCATAAAAACAAAGTGTGGAGCAAAGAATTGGTAAAAAAACTAGTAAATGCCTTCTTTTTCTTTAATAGACCTGTTTGGTCAGTTGGTTTGGTTGTTTTCTTGTTGCTTTTTCTCTCAGATTACATACAGATTTTCATCATTTAAACACTATTTTACATTATAAAATGGAACACTTTCCACACAGCATGGAACAGAGGAAAAGATCAAATGCTAAATTCTTCCTGCGGTGAGGCATTCCTGACGGCTTAGTTTCAACCTTCTGACCAGCTTAATGCAGGCATATGAAAGAAAGACTGAAAAGAGAGGTATTTGAGGGGCAATCACTGAAACAAACAATTGAAAAAATGTGGGTTGCAGAAGTTAATTATTTTTGGTTTTCGCTCTATGTATGTTTACCATTTTTGTTGACTTTTATTGTAAGCACAAATAACAACTGTCTTGCAAGCTCTAGAAGCTTGACTAGCTATAGATAAGGTTTAATTTTATTGCTTTTGAGGAGTAGAAAGAATAAAATAGTTTTCAAAGCAAGGCCTCCCAGGAAAATACCTTTTTATTAGAGAGCTTGACAGTGAACGTAGAATTTAGCAAGAAGCATTATCTAAATTACTTTCAGCAGTTATTTGTACTGCACTGTTTACTACAGTGCTTAGTGACTTCAGTTGATTGAGACTTAATTATGTTGCTAAAATAATTATAGCAATGACCCAAATCACAAGTATCTTGTGCCTATTACTCGCTCTCATTTTCAGCACAGTCTGAAAGTCAACTCCATTATAGTTTAGCACTTCTTTATAAAAACTGGTAAGAAGGGTTAAGATGATCACTCTGAGAAAATGCCCAAAGATTACTGGTGATTCAAGATTTTAGGGTAATATATTTTAATAATGAATAACTGATATCAAAAAAATCTGTCTTTAAATTCCTATTTGTCAAATAAAAGATGCACAGAAATTTTCTTTAAGCATAAAAAATGGCAAACAGAAATAAATTTAAACATCTGATGAGACTTGTTGAAAGGCACTTGTCTACCATTTTCTTTTTACATTCACATTTCCTAGCAATAAGACTAAAAAGAATCAAAAGAGCAGTAACCTAATTTTACCTGCAAAAATTTGACAGGAAACATTATTTGAGTGCACTAGGGTTTTTTATTTCCTGGGATTTTTTGCCCTTCCTCAGTCTGCTCAAGGTCTGAAAGAACAGACTTTGTACCACATTTCCATCTTAAGGAGAACTAAATAGAGTCTCTTCACCAAAATGGTAACTTTTTCTTTATTTAATGAAAACAACAGCAAAAAAGATGCTGTTGTTGTGGTTTTTTTTTTTTTTCTTTCTGACAACCTTTCTTTTTATTGTCAGACATAGAAAATCCCATGATCTATCTGAAATGATCAGAAGTTGAATACTAGAGGTTGACTCTCTGAGTTACTCATAGATCTTCTGTTTCTTCAATAGTAACACAATAAATAAAAATATACAGTGTGTCTGTGTTTAACTAGAAGTCACGAAAACCACTCCAAAGAAAGAGACCACCTGATTTCTTAGCTCTTGTAGAGAAATACAACCACTGCAGTGTGCTTTTAATGGATCTCAGGTTGTGGCATCAGTGTTACACAAGCCCTGTAAAGCTGCACAGCCATCAAGTGGCCCATAATCAACTGCCACTGAAGACAGTGGGAGCTCTAGGGCTCCCAAGAGGATGGAGAAGGAACAGATGGACCCAGACTGGAGGCAGCCACAGCCAGTCACATAATGAACAGCTCTCTTGCCAGGCCATGTCCCAGTTTTTCAACGACTGGACTATAATATTAATTTCTTCTATCCTCATGAGCTACACAACCGGTTTGTCCAATATTTACAGTATGTGTCCCAGGCAAGCTGCTCAGTACCTGCAAAAATAAAGCTTTCATGAGAAAAAGCTTCTGTTAACGCTTTATTCCCAGCCTAGAGGTAGACTCATGACAGAAACTCTTAAATCACCCTTTTCTTATAATTACACTGATTCCTCTTATGCCAGAGAATATGGGACATGGACTATGGTGACTGTTTTACTGTTCCTAGTCCCTGACAGGAATTTTTTATGCTATCTGCTGCTAACACATTGTAGAAGACCTGATGGGCCACTGGCAGTGGAGATGTTTTGTACTGAGATGGGTGGAGTTTTCCACAAGGTTTGATGTCTTGGAAAATCAAGGTGGTGCCTTTCTCAAATTATGTTAAGGCAAGTCCTACTCAAAAGGGAATTAGGGAAGAGCTGCAGTTCAGGTGAGAAAAGCAGCCAGGGGTCTTAGAAGCTCAGAAGAGAGGGGCTAATGTGTATGTGTCAAACACCTATAGTTGGACAGCCATGGATTACCAATCAAGGATTGTTCGTAAGAACCTGCTGGGAGAAAGAACAGGATGATGCTGGAGAAGGGGACCATAGGGAGGTAGGGCAGCATTCTTTTGGGACAAACATCCTAGTTCTGGCTCCTGGAGACAAGCACAACACAGCATTGTGCAAATGCAAGAGTGAAGTCAAGAAGTATGTGGACTGCTCCATAAGGAGCAAAGGCAAACTCCTCATGGAGTATCAAGACCACCAAGCCCTGAAGAGCACTCTAACCCTTTTCCAGAAAAGTCTGTAAGAAGGAAGTGTATATGATAACTAACTTGCAGAGAAAGCCAGAAATGTAGGTCAAGGGCAGGGGAAACTTGTCAATAAAAAAAGCACACCTATGCAACCCAGGTGGCATCCTCAGGATCCTTGAGTTCCATCAGCTTGATTGACATTGGACTCAGGAATGGCTATCCTTCTCCCTTTCTTCCTTTCTTCCTTTCATTTTCTCTTTCCCTTTCCTCTCTTCTGTCTTTGCTTTCACCCTACCCCTTATTCAAAACTCACTGCCAGGTGCTTCTACTAGAAGAAAAGAAAACAGCTTATATAAATTTCATCCTTTTATACTAGAGACCTTATCTATGACTACCAGCAAAATAACCCCTGCTTGCCAGGGTATCTCACTCTATTTAACTCACTTCAGCTCCTGAAGAAATGTTGTTTGGCACTTTTTCTATTTGTATTTATAATTAGGTCACTGAATTTAGGAACATAAGAAATTCAGGAAAGGGAAGGAGTAAATTTGTGAGCCTCATGAAAGCAGAGGACAAATAAAGGTCTTAAAAGCAAACAAAAATTAATGACGAACCTTCACGATAAGTGATGACATGTCAAAATACATCCTCATTTAGAATATAGGACCAAAGTAAATTAAAAGTACAAATTTAATCTTTGATATTATATACTTTGATGGAAATTGATTTTTCAAAACTTTTAATTCATGCTCTACCATTTATAGAGGCACTTTTCTAAATTTAATCTCAGGTTCTCAGATAACTGTGCAGAAATTGCTACTAACAGAGTTACCTGTTCATTAGTGTTATGCTCAATCTCACCCCCAAACAGCATTTTTTCTCTAAGTGGAAAAGGTAATATAATGTCTCCTGCATAAACAGCATTTGATTGCCATTTTATCATGATACTTAGGGAAGAAAAAAATAATCCCCTGTAAAAATTTTCTAAACCTTCACAATTGGTTTATATATATTCATAGTGTTTGTCTTTAAAAAAACAGGGCAAAGACATTATTTTGCACTCTATGGGGATGATCCCAGTAGTTATAGGTTTAATCTATTGACAACCAGTTTGTAACCAATCAACTGAAACAGTCATGAGGCAGAATGAAAGCTTGCGCTTTGATTTCCCCCAGTTTAACACAGAAAATTATCCTCTGCTGCATTTACTCAGTGAATGCAGTTGGTAGATAGATACATGTTAATGCTGACAGCTCTATAAGGAAATTGAACATGGGGTTGCCAAGTTACACTTTTTCAAAATATTGGACTTAAATAGCACATGATAACTATAGACTACTTCGTTAAAAATTTGCTTTCAGAAATGATACAGCAGTAGAGACAGGCTATTTCAATTTAAACTATCCCAATGACCTTAAACAGATTTGTTTTTCACCTATTCCATCAAAATGCACAACAGTTGTTGATTTCATAGTAACATTCAATATATTAGGCTTTGCTTTGTGTGAACAATCTGCTTGGGCAGTAAGCACTTAGAAAAATGTCAATTAAAATTAATCTTCACCTGCTTTATAACCAAGGTTTCACATACTTTCCTTTAAACCTTTGCTTGGCTTGAATAAACCAGAAATAAATTCATTTGTGGAATGTACTTTTTGAGGAGAGGTCTTACTCAAATCAGACTAGAATAGATAAAGGCTTTTAATTTTCTATTTAAATTATAAATACTGAGGTAAATATTTTTAATGTGTAAGCTTTTATATACCAAAACTGTTCAGACAATTTTGTAAGAATATCTCTGGAGTAAAAAATATGTATAACCTCGGTGAAAGATTGCTTTTTGCGCATCTTATTGTTCATTTTTAGGTGTTCATGTGCTGTAGAGTACTTACAAAACCATTTTATAGGAGACTGAGTGCTGACTGGATTGATAAATCCCCAGAGAATAATCTGTACTTTGTGACCCTACAGACTCAGGCTGCTCTTGATTACGCTACGTCTCTGGTGACATATTCATTTCATAGTTTATGTCCCTATTATTTTTGATGCTTTTAAATGGTATTTTCTGCATTGTTTTATCCACTATTTGCTTAATCCTTGCTATCCTCACTTTTCTCATTAGTTCAGTATATTAGTAGAGTTAAAACCACAACTATCTCAATAAAGTGTTAAATTTCTTCTTCAGTGTTTTCCGTCAGCCTTCTCCTCCAATAACTCATGCAAAAAAATTAGAGAAATGATATCACAGCATGCCCTCTACACAGATGCCAAAATGAACTGTCAAAAAATGTGTCAATTGTTATTTGTAAAAGTATCATTTTGTAGAAACCAGTGCTCAGACACCTTGGTTGAAGCAGTTTGCGAACAGCAACTGAGAGATGCTCCTTTTTGAATAAAATTTGAACGGAGGCAGCTGCATGGAATACAAGCCACCAGATGGCACCACGATTGGCAGCTTCCCCTTGGGAAAGGAGAGGATGCACTTCAGGGAGAAGTTCTTGGTCAGGGACGTGCTCTTCTTCACCTTTACACACCAGTAAAACATAGCAGTTGCTTGTAGCTTTTTACCTGGGATTATTCCTGCTCCTGCTTACAGCAGAAGGAAATCGTAATGGAATTTTTTATTGGAAAACATGTAATGTGAGATTGCTTTTTCAAAAAGCACCAGTCCCTTGAGATTATTGTTTTACTGTACTTATCCTTCTTCTCTAAGACACAAGGATCCTTAATATTTTATGCTGAATTTGAAAATTGTTTTCCCATAATTTAAAATTTAAAAAAATTAAAATATCCAAAGTTAATTTCATGTCATTTCCTCCCAGGATAAGAATGCATAGAGTATCCTCTATTTTTTTTACCTTTTTTTTTCCTAGAATTGTATGCTGAAATGTTCTCATGAATAAGGCAGTTTTTTATGTCAGAGCTCAAAGAACCATCCCACCATCAACTTGGATGACAATAGTTAGAAAGATGTAAGGGATTATAAAGTGCTAAAGGAATGTCTTCACACTTCTTATCCTAGTTTTCTGTGTGTTTTCCCAGTTTTAATAAATTCACTCTCCTGGTTTTGCCAAATTTCTGTACAGTAATCAAGGACCACTGTTGATCAGTTTTATATACTAGCTCTGTCAAGAGTCTTCAGAAATTATCTGGATTGTGTTTCTTCACAGACTGTGAAAGAATGTGACAGACTGTGGACAGACAATGACAATCTATTGAGTACTTTGGCTTTAATGACTTGCATGTCAAGTGGTTACATGATTTTCACCAACCTTGCAAAATGGGCCTTGAGAAAAGCAAATGTTAGTTGAAAATACAACATGTGTTTTCTGTAGTCTAGAGAAGTAAATTTATTTCTTTGAAAGTATAGGTAATCTTGAGAGATATTGATGATGTCATATTTTAGTATGCTTATTTAAATTGAGTTGCACTGATGACACCACTTCTTTTTTTCCTGTTAGACATATTTAAAAATTTTAATTTTCTCTCTTATTTGTTTCCCTAGGCTCTGGGAGAAGTATCATTTGTTTACCTAGGCTCTGGTAGATGTATTACCTAGTGTTTAAAAGCCAAATGTCATTGGCACTGAAAAGAAAGTGGAATGCTAGATTTTTTTTCCTCTTTTCTCTAATAATGTGAACCTTTGGTATTGTGACTTCTCTGGACATCTTTTCTTCCTCCACATAAAAAAGAAGAAGAAGAAAAAATACTAAATTCTATAACTGTATTTTTAGTGTGTTCCAATGAAATCTTAACCTGAATTGCTCAAAAAAATTTGTAGGTTGGGCAAACTGAGAAGTACCCACATTGCCAAAGAGACTGTGAGACATTTCAGAAGTCACACATTCAGCAGGAATTTGGATTCAAGTTCCCAGCTCTCAGCTTCCTTTGGGTCTTTGATTATTTGCTTTTAATTGCATGGCACAGCCTGTGGTGATTGACTTGAGCACAATTGTTCTCAGACCCCGTGAGCAATATAAGCCTCTGTAAGACAGGAAAACGAGAGAGACATCAAACAAAATGTCTTCCCTCACACAAAAATGGACAATACCTGACTAATGGCACATTCTGACTTGCTTCAGCTCCAATTTAGTATCTTTTTACACTGCAAAAACAAAAAATGGGAGTATTTATTTCACACAAAAATTGCTGTATTAGAAGGGAAACCCCTCTGCAGTACCCTTTGCCCCTGAAATGTAGTATTAGCAGAACTTTGGAGTACCCAAGCCATGAGAGAAGTAGCATAGTAAGAAAGGCCTTTTATTTATATGAAGAGTTTTATTTCCAAACTTCTCCCAAGTTAAGCAGTTATGACTGGTGTGCAGATGGTGCAGCAGTGGCACATTTACAGCTGCATTCATCTCTCACACAAAGGTGTCTTTACTTGTGTTTCCCACTGTCCTGGTTTCCACTAGGATAGAGTCAATTTTCTTTTTAGTAGTTGGTACAGTGCTGTGTTTTGGATTTAGTAAGAGAATAATATTGACAATACACTAATGTTTTAGTTGTTGCTCAGTAGTCAAGGACCTTTAGACAGTTTCCCATGCTCTGCCAGTGAACAGGTGCACAAGAATCTGGGAGGGAGTACAGCCAGGAAAGCCAACCTGAGCTGGCCATAGGGATGTTCCATACCACAGGATGTCATGCTTGGTGTATAAACTGGGGGAGCTGGCTGGGAGCTGCAGATTGCTGATCAGTAACAGGGTGAATATCAGTCAGCAGCTGGTGAAGCAATTGTATTGTGTATTACTGGGGTTTCTTGAGTTTTACTCCTCTCTCTCTCTTTCTTCCTCTATTTCTTTTTATTTATCGCTGTTATTATTTTCACTATTATTATTTTTACTTTATTCCAACTAGTATAGCCCCTTTGTATCAACCACGAGTTTCCCACTTTTACTTATCAAATTCTAGTTGGATATTAGGAATAAATTTTTTACTGCGAGGATGGTGAGATACTGGAACAGGCTGCCCAAGAAGGTGTGGATGCCCCAACTCTGGCAATGTGCAAAGCCAGGCTGGATAGGACCTTGAGCAACCCAATCTGTTTGGAGGTGACCCTGCCATCGGCAAGGAATTGGGAGTAGATGGTCTTTAAGGTCCACTCCAATCCCTTAACATTCTATGATTCCATTATTCTGTGATTCTCTCCCCATTCCACCAGGGGAAAGTGAGTGTGTGGCAGCATGGCACTTGGTTGCCACCTGGGGTTAAAGGAGTAATGAATTTCTAAGGCACAGGTTTTACAATGTCTTGTGCATACCAGCAGCACATTTCTTTACCTGACAGCGTTTCAGTTTTCCATCTCCTTGGGCAGATGCTTTGAATGGGTTCTCAGATCAGCATGAAGCCTCTGCTGTCTTTCAGGCAGTATGGCTCTGACTGACAGCTCCCAAGTGGAAGTCAATAAAGTAATAAAATTAGAAACATAACTCACACCTCTTTAAGCCTGGTTCATCTGGAAGTACAAAGCCTTTTCTAGTGGGATCTGCTGGCATTTCTCATGTGCTGGTTTGCCCCAGTAGCTATCTGGCTTGCACACATAGAGTCTTTTAGATGCTCAAGAACAGTAGGTAGATGATACTTAGACAACAGGGGTAGAAAATGAGAACAGTAGAAAAGACTTTCCCAGAAGAACACACAGGATTTTATATTATTTTAAACACTCCTGAGAAATGACCAAGGTGTATGTCAATGCAAGAGAAAAGATATTAATTGTTTTAAATTTGTTGCATAATATCTGAATATTTCTACTAGTAGCTGTCTCCTGGTTGGTAAAATGATTCTTTATTTCCATGCACAAATACAAAATTATTGAAATTTCACTTGCTTGGGCCATCCAGGTCCACACAAAAGTCCAGTCATGCTGAGCTTCATGGAAGGAGTAAGAAACTATTAACCAAAATAATGGGGGGCAAAATCGAACCTCTGAAGTGATCATTGAGTTTAATCAGACAGGCTAAAATTGCTCCAAAATGGTTTTATTGCTAAATCTATCTCTACAGTTTCTCTTTCCCTAAATATAATTTGGAGACAAGTTATCCATCTCTCCTATTGATCTGATTCTCCTGAAAGGAGAAGCATCTCAGGTTTCTACCTAAGCAGCTTCTCCCAGGATAATATGTAATAGCTTCTAGGTGGTTTATTCTTTATGTTTTTGTTCTGTTCTAACTTTGCCCTTTTTCCACTTGCAGTCATATCTTGCAGAGGAGCTGAACTTGCTCTGTCAGGGGCAGTTGCCCATGGCAAACATATCTCACACAGTTCATCAGAGACAGGGTCCTCACTGACAGAACCGAGGGCCTTTCTCAAGGACTGGAAGTGTGTAACAGCATGACGACTAAACTGTATAAACATGACTCAAAGCACCCAACTGGATGTAAAATAATTTTTTAAGTCAATTAAAATGACAGGAATCAAGCACTACTAATGGAAAAGAAAGGGTGTCTTAAAATACTTCCCAACAGATTCTCTTCCTCCTATTCTTGTCCCATCAAACTATATTTATCTGCAGTACAGGAGGTTCATTCTTTCCTTTGGTTATTTAAGAAGGACAGTTTTCCACCTTGATAACATACCAGCTCAAAAAGATCAATACATCTCTTATGAAAGGTCAAAAAGAATACTTGAAAATTTACCAAATCCATACTGAGGATCAAAATGCTGCTTTCAGATAGTAAAACAGAAAGCCCTTTCATTATATGGCAGGACATTTACCATGTTGCATCCTTATTTTTGGAGTGAATTTTTCATCAGCCTTGTTGAAAACAGCCCCTGGCCTGGAAGTGAACTGAACATCTATGCATGAAGGCTGAATCAGGTGGTCTAAGCTGTGTGAATAAACACTGCCTTATGGATTAGACTCTTGTATGGCAGGAATGTATCTAATCTGTCTGGCTATCATGCAACATCACGTATGTACTAAAAACTGTGATTACATCCATTTAAATTTAGTACATTTGGAAATAGATATGTACTTAGCTAGACCATAAGCCCAGTTGTCATCTTGAATAGGATGTTATGAATCATTTTCCCATTTGGCTTTAAGAAATACAATCCCTTTTACAGAGACACTGTGTGAGGGTTAAATATATTTCAGAGAACTGTTGGAAAAGTAGAGAAGAATAGAACAACTTTCTCTCTGTTTTAGAAAGACTAGTATATTAATTTGGCTTTCATACATGATTTTTTTTTTCTTTTTAAAAACCCTAAGTAAAACCCCTAATTTGTTCTTAAAACCATAAAAAGATTTTGGTTTGGAAGCTGAAATGTGCCTCTAAGCACTGAGGAAGTACAGCATGAGCCTTTGTAATACAAATGATATCTTAAGAATCTGAGCTATGTGCCAGAGCTCAAAATAGTTATTACCCAAAGAAGGAACATTTTCTTCCCCAAACAGGAGCACTGAAAGAAAGAAATGGACTCTTGCATGTTATCATATACCAACCTATGCATGTTATCATATACCAGTTGAGTTGATACAGTGAAAGGCCTATTTCTGTAATTTTTTTGCCTCTAGTTCTCTGATATACAAAGGATTTGAGAAGATAAATACAGCAACTTAAGATGGAAAGAGAACTCTCAACACACTGTTCCTTTGTATGCTTTAACTATGAATTCTAAAATGGTCTGTTTCTCATTGAAAAGGAGCTGTTGTCATTAGTGTGTGATATAGATTTCCCAGAAAACACAAGAAGTGAGAACAAACAGAAAAATAAGAATAACGCAAGTCATAATTTCTGTCCTCAATGTGCAATCCCATTAACAAATGAACTTTTCTAGAGATGACAGGAAATAAAAACCTGGAGCAGTAAAAGCTTGAATTAGTGCTTTTAACTAATGGCATAAATTTAATTTTATTCATCACCAAATCAAAGTATACGGTGTTTGTTTTGCAAGTGTGTGAGATTTACTATTAAACAGTATGAAATGCTTTATTATGGAGAGGGAGGAAAGAGGATCTGGTGGTTATCACCCACATTCTTTTCACTGAAATCTGGTATTCACTTGCAATGCTTGCAACTGGCGTTCATCCCCACTTTGCCTAAGACATTTATCTGCTCCCAACATTGATCTTTCAGACTGCAAACTCATTTTGACAAAATTTAAAGCCATGAAAATCTAGGGCCTCAAAGATTACTTTATTCTGCTTGAGGACAAAATCCACTTATAGACACACCATTAAAATTGCTTCAGAGGATAAAATACTGATTTTGCATGATTGTGTCATTTACCAATAAAACATAAAGAGATGTTGGGTGGGAAGAGCTGGGAGACAGAGGCCATGAAAACAATATGATGCTATACTACACTGTGGTATCACATTCCATTAAAATTTTCCATAGAAAAACATAATCAAAAAGTGGAAATCTAGCACTTGGAAAAAAAAAACAAAACCAAACAAAAAACACAGGCCAATATGTATTTTTGTAGCATACCCAGTGAGATGAGACAAGTATATTCAATAGCAAAGGTGTAGTGGCTCTCTTCAGTTACAATGAAAAAGCTCCGATGGTCAAAAACTCCAATTACTCCCTCCAGGGTTTTCAGTCACCAACAGAAAATGAGCCAGGTAGCATGACACAGTGATTATGCAAACCAGCTGTCACTGAAGAATAGCCTGACCCTAATGTCACCTAGGTTTTCTAAACAGAGAGATTAGACGGAGAAATAGTAGATTTCTGCGATCATTCTTCAATGGGGTAAAAGGAAATAACCTTTGGTAGAAAGCCCCTCCTCATCCATAAGAAGACTGACTTTTGAGTTGTTTCAGTATTCAGTCTGAAAAAAAATTACTGAAGGTGTTTCTAGTAAGTGAAAATCCCTCTAAGACCACGGGAATAGGGAGAATGCTTCAAGCCAGTTTGGGTGGCCTCAGAGAGGGGTTCTGTGGCTTTGCTTGAAACAGGAGCCCTGTGTGCTTTCTGTGCTCTCCAGGAGCAGAGAGGCCTGTGTACCATCGCACATCCCTCTAAGAAAAGTGAAAAATTACCTTTCTGGAGTGAAAATTGTGAAAACTCTCTGGATACATTACTCTCCCTAGTCCATAGCAGTAACCAGCTTTCAGACCTCTATAGGGCATATGACACTGTTTTGTGGGCTACTTCTGGACTGGAACTACCCCAGGGGCAGATGATGCCCTGGTGAGGGATGGTGATGAGGGATTACATCCCCCCTGCAGCCAGGCTGGAGTGCTGTGCCTGAGGCAAGGCTCAGAGCAGGGCAGCACCTTGGCACAAGCACAGCTGAACAGCACTACTGTGTTGCCAGATTTGCATCAGGACTGTTTCCAAGCTGCACCATACAAGAGCTGCAGATTGACTATCTTTGCAGCAGGGCTGCACCAGAAAATAGATTTGGAATATGTGTAAACTCTAGTACAAAAGTCAGCTTCAGATGAGGGGGCTCCCGTGTACTGCCTGCAGCATCACGGTGACTCACAGAGCTGACACAACCACAGCACCAAGCAGCAGACATGATTCTACAGATGTCACAACCCAAAAAATCCTGCCATCATTATGATAAATGTTGAATAGCACATGGGCTTTACAGTTTCAGCTTCATACAAGTTTGACAAAAGTAAAAGCAACTGAAGACAGAGTTATACTGGGTAATACCATCTGGAGCTAGGACAGAAGTCAGACTCCAGATTTGGAACTGGCCTTTCAAGAAAGACTTCTATATCCTTCTGACACATATATTTGTATTTTAACTTAGATACAGCTTAAGGTCTGCAGATTTCTCTTAAGTATAGGTGGGATTTCTTGTTTTGCTAGAAATTTCTCAAGAAATTACTACTACAAAGATGGGAGTCTTGAGGAGAATCTGTGTGAGGACAGATGAAGTCACTTGGCTTGTTCAGCCTGGAAACAAAGAGACTGAGGGGACACCTCAGTTTCCAAATCCCTCCTGAGGGGAAGAGAAGGGGCAGACACTGATGTCTTGTCTGTGGAGAAAACTCCAAATCTGTGAAGTTGAAAAACTGTCTGCAGTTTCCATTTGTGTAACTGTAGTGGCTTTCCTTTCACTGAGTAAGAAAACAAGTTTTAAAGCAGATGCTGTAATACAATCAAATCATGAAATCAGGATGATGCAACCCAAAATCAGGGAGAAAAACAAAATGCAAAAAAGGAGTTTTGATAAACAAAGCCTCAGTTGTTTTTAAGGTTTGTATTGTCAAAGGCTGGTAGCTTCAATGGCAGTACGGAACTTCAGTTGCTACTTTGAAATTCCCTGACTAAACCAGTAACACAATCAGGTCTATCAGCAAACGGAAGGACTGTACAAACTAGATTGAAGTTGTTTTAGTACTGCAGTAATATTTGTCATTTCCTTCTGAATTCTCCCATCTTGTGTCTTTTTGTGATCTTATTGTCACCTAATTTAATTAATTCTCTGGGGAAATATAGTGGAGAACAGAGTAGGTTGTAATTTATTTTTAAAGCACCTTAATTAAATGCCCAAATCCCCTAAAATGACATGGAAGTACGTAAAATGGACTTTATACACCAAAATTCTTATTAGGAATTAGATTATGAGATGTCATGCATAAGTTAATTCTAATGAATTACTGGGCGAGAGGAGCAAAGAGGAGAGGAGGACTGAACATACTATATGTTAAAAAATAAATTCTATTTTACATGGGAACCTTTTTCCACTGAAAAAAGAATGAATTTGATGACTCAATGAGATTTCCCATTTCTACTGTTTATGATTCAGTATATGAAATACGTCCAAATTTCTATAATGTATGATGCATACAGGAGGCATAAGAGATTCTCTAAGAAAAACATCAGTTGATTGGTGGAAATAGAATTCTTAAGGGGCAGTGAAATTTAATCAGAGAATCATTAAAGTGTCATGGAGAGAAATGGGACTTCCTGAATTTTGAAAGCCACCTTTGCCATATTACCACATATTGTCTTTCTCTGTTCATCAGTGCAATGATGAGCAAGTTGTTGGCGTGCATAAGCAAACTGAAGTCTTCACTTCCAGAAAGTCTAAGTAAATTATGTACATGGCTGCAGAGGTGCAGGTGGGTCTACAGAATGGATAACAGGTGCTCGTGAACCTCTATTTGTTATTCATTTCTCTAACCAGAAAGGAATTCCGAACATGTGTATAAAATGTACTGGAGACAGCACCCAGAGACCGGGAAGACACAGCTCATCTCAAAGTGGACCATCACAGAAACCATAAAGAGAAGGAGGAGAAAAGCAAAAAAACCAGCCAGAACCCCACTTGGGGAGTCGTTTTTTCCTTACCTGTTGAAAGCACAACAGGAATGAGAGGGGCACCCTTGAGCCAAAAAACAACTGAAAAAAGCAGGTGGGGTATTAAGGAGAGGGGCAATTAAAGGTGACCAATCATATGAGAGATTGAATTATCCAATTGTGAGAGGGTCTAGTGAGAAAGGCGGAGTCAAAACATTTCCCCAGAGATAAAATGGAGAAGCAGGTAAGAGAAGATATCCCATACTCCCATGGGAGTCAGGTGGTGGGGAGTCACCTGGTGGGGAGTCACCTGCCAAATGCACAAAGGACAGATGGTGGGAGAAAGATGCTGGGAAGCCAGGAGCATGGAATTCATGAGGGGAGGTCTCCTTCTCACTCTCCCCTTCTCCTTCATTTGTGAAGGTAATGCAATCATAGCTCAAGACATCTGCTTAGACACAGAACAAAACAGTTGTCACTTTGAAGTACGCCCTAATGAAACTCCTGAAACAGTACTTGTGTATATAGGCAGTGGATGTGCTTGTGTGAGGACTGCTTGTGATGAAGTGCTTGTAGAAAATGTAGTAGTGAATCTTAGGAATCATTCAAATTTTTGTGTTTGCAATTTTACCGCAATCACAGGATGTGACTTTTCTTACACAGTGCCAGTCACCTCCTATCACCTTTTACAATCCAATTTTACACTGATTCATCAGATAATGCCTGCCCCCATTGGAATGAAAACTTTGGTTAAGCAACTGTTGCTTCACCAGGACTTAATGGGAGTTTTGAAAAGGATCAAGAAAAATGGACAGAAAACTTCAGTAACAGTTCATCATGATGTGAAGGAAATACATTGTGTTCTAGAAAGGGCAAAAAGGGATGCAGAATACAGGTGGTGGGACGCCCTTTTGGATGGTCACCTACTGCTACAGGAATCCTGAACAAAGTGTGTCATCCAATTGTTGTCCTTTTGATTTTGGTTTTCATCAGTTTTCTTTTATCAGTTGTTTTATACATCCTAAATTGGAAAATGATGAAGCAATTGACACACTTGACATCCATAATGAACGCACACAGTTTGATACCCCTTTTGCAAAAGATACTCCTAAAGTCATTGACACTAGACTCACTACCAAAATCATGAGAATTAGTCCTGCAATGTCAAGTTAACTTGAAGTTGTTTGGTGGCTATTTTGATTGATGTGTTTGTTTTAGTTATGTTGTAATTAAAATTAAATTTGTGATTTGTTTTTGATCAAGTCAAAGAGAATAGTTTTAATTAATCAATTAATATTGATTGTATACTGTTTTATTATTATATTGCTTTTTGATATTTTGTGATTTCTTTGAGTATTTAGGAAAATTGTTTTAATCACTATTGATTGATTTTGTTTTGTTTTTATTTTCCTCCTCCTCCTTCTCTTTCTCCTCCTCCTCCTTCTCCCCCTCCCCTCCTCCTCCTCCTCTCTGTTTCTCTCTTTTTCTCTGTCTTTCTCTCTTTCTCTGTTTCTTTCTCATCATCTACAGTGAGCTTTTGGCCCTGTAAAAAAAATAACACTTGCTCTGCATTCAAAAAATCTTGACTATCAAAAAAATATTACTTGGACACAAGCAGGAAAATGATTTGATTTTTTTTTTTTTAATTAGGGTGGAGATTGTGGAAGAAGGAAAATGAAGCTGCATGCTGACTCTCAGCTGAAGACAGAGACATATATTCGGGGAGCAGAGGTAATCATGACCCTAGGGCAATACAACACTGCAGCCGATTGGGGCAGATCTCTTCTTTCATTAAGTAGAGAGACCCAGCTGAATTTTGGGACATCTATTTCACCCCTCTTGTGCTAGGAGTTGGTGGAATACTGTCTCCCAAATGAGAACATTTAATTCATTCATAGGTCGATCTCCCTCTGCAAAATATGAGATGTTCTTTATACATATATAAGAAGACATTTACTGACAGCTTTCCTCCCCCCCCACTTTTCTATAGTGTGCTATTCACTTTATTAAATCCGGCAATGGAGAAACTGTCCACTTATTTTTTATGTCTTTGTTTTTGCATTTAATGAGGATGGCTGCTAGATGTCATTCTTTCTTTTTTGATATTATGACACTTACTGATAGGTTTCAACAGAAATGTATATCCTACTGAGCAGAAGAACCTAGTTACAACACCTGTCATGGCTCAACATTGCCATTTAAATAAAACTGACCTGTGTGTTAATGGAGCCATAACCTCTGCTTTAGTGTAAACTGTGTCTCAGTCAAAATGTAGATGGAAAAAGGGAATATACTCTGCAGCACAAAAGATGAAATGCTTCTGTAGAAGGTAATATGTTAGCAAAATGCTTAGAGCTTCACAGAACATCAAAGTACTTGCTGAAATTATAGTTTCATATTGAGCTGGAGATTTTCAGGACAGTATAAGTACATATGTATAGATGCCTTAGGTCAGATTAAAGATCCATCTTTCCCAGAATCCTCCCTCTGAATGGGGTCAGCACTGCTTAAGGAAAACCTCCTTTTAACAGCAGAGAAATGAAAAATCCTTGCAATTTGCAGCTTAGGGACTGCCTCAGCCAAAAGATCTGTTTTTAATAGCAGTTTCTAGGGTAATTTTCCCATGCATTTATCTAATCTTTTATGAACCTATTTATGCTTTTGGACTGTAAATATCTTGGCAAAGACTTCAGCTGTTGACTGCTTTCTGCTTGAAAAAACTGTCTTTTATGTGTTTCCAACATGCTGCCTGACCCTTTTATTTGCTGTGTGCTTATATGGTTAGAATAAAAATTACCAGTCTCTATTTGTTTTCATCCCACTACATAAAACCTCCCTAATGCCTTCTTCTGGTCATTTCTTTTCTTAGATGCAGTGTCATAGTCTATTCAATGTCTCCTACTACAGATGTCACCTCAGCCCCTCAATCATAATTTCTAACCCTCTATATACCTTTTCACCCTTTGAAGTAGAGGGACAGAATATAAATGTTCCAGACTGGATATAATCTAAGTATATATCTTCCCTTTTTATTCATGTATAAAGTAATTACTACCATTCACACTCTTTTAGCTGAATATTTATATTCATTTTTTTTTCTTTTAACTAGTCACAAGACTTGTAAGATGTTCTTAAAGGAACAACATCGGCTTTTTTCCAGCTCATTATTCTCAGCATATGTATCTACAATGTACAATTTTTTGTCTACTCTATGTAAATTTCTTAAAAAATTTACCTTTAACCCCTCTGTTATTCAGACAATCCACAGAACTGCAGGACCATAGTGGCATTTTAATTGGAAATGTTTAGGTAAACTGAATGTATGCTTGGACATATCTGAAAATATAATCAGAGTAAGGTTTGCATTAAGAAACAGTTTCCTTAATTGAACAATTTATATATTTGGAAAAATGGACAAATTCTTATGATGAGCCACACGCTGGTTCTGACAGGCAGAGAAATAATCAAGCCAATCCCAAACGAGGTTGGGAACATTAACCTGTGAATTATATTAATTCGTTATACACCTTAGGGTAGAAAATTATTTAGTGATAACATGGCATAATGGGATACAAACAAGCAAAAAGATGACAAGTTCAGCAGGGGTGTGGAAAAAAGCTTTGCATTTGTGAGATAATGAACTTTTATCAGCATGTGAGAAACAGCATTTGTGATGTTTCCAGTCTCAGTATCTTTTACACTATATTTTAACACAACACAGATGTTTTTAACATTTAATAGATTTTTAGTCTTCATTTTATCTACTGAGGCTGCCCTGCAGATCTCCCTTAAAGGTTCAGATTTTGAGGGTTAGAAGACATAACTGTTATATGAAAGCCAGTGTTTAATTTTTCTTTGTGTCTTAATAAGTTGATTACTGGAGGAATGTGCAAGTGGCAAGATTCTCCCACTAGCTTTTATGGATCCTACATAAACATATTTTTTTTTAGAAATATGAATTAGCACACTGACACACAACCAGTGAAATTGCTGTGTACCACAATAATTTCTTTATATACAATCTGCAGAACTCAGACATGCAGTTAGTAGTGAAAAAAAATTCATAAAAAAGACCTCTCCGTTTTTGACATCTCACTCCTGGTTGTCAAGGAGATGTTAACCCCTGTCTCTGTTGTTGTTGTGAAGATGCTTGATGAATTTTTTTCCTCAAATCAATGTTATTGTTCTCAATTTATACATAACTGCTTATTTCATCTGTCTGTCCAGACCTGTTGAAAGTAAGTGGGCCTAATAAATTTCTCACTTTTATAACTGTTCAACTGTATCAGCTGGTTCCTTAGAAAGGTATTTCTTACCACTTTGGTCTTTCTAACTGCAATAATACTATTAAATGTTTGATTTGCCATTTGTTTGAATGTTTTTCAATCACAGTATAAAAAAACACCAAAATCTAGAAATTTAAAGTGAAAGCCTTAGAAAAACTTTGAATGAGTAGTCCTGATAGCAAAAGCCTATATCTTAAGTTTGCTATATGTTTAAGTGGAGTCCAAATACCAAAAGATTCTTAATCATATAAACCTTACTGGGGAAAAAAAAGAAAAAAACAGAGAATGTGAATGTGATAATGCCCAGTTTTCTGTTTGATGTATCACAGAGTGATGCATCTGAATATTTTTAAAAATATTTAAAAATCTAAAAATTTAAAAATAATTTAAAAAGGAAGCTAGAACAGGCAAGATAATCAATTATCCAAGTAATTACTATTTAGGGAAGTGCATCATGAAGCAAAATTTATTTCGAAAATACAAAAACTGACTTTCATGTGAACACTGGTCTGGTCTAAATGCTTCATCTCACCATGTAATTTTCAAGATTTCTGAACAATCAAAGACCTTGAAATATTGATTTTCTTATCATGAACTCAGCCACGATAACTCTACTTCCTAATTCCATGAGAATAATCATTTAGCATACTAGCAGTGAAATCACACTAAATCAAAATAATAAAATTAAGGCAAACCTATAGAAATGGTATCCACTCTGTTTTTTAAAGTGTGGAAAGTTTTTAATTCTCAAAAATGCAAATGGCAGTTTAGAGAGCTCAGAACTTCACAGGAACAAATCATGAGTGTCTTTAAAAAGTGGCTGACTGTGGATTTGAAATGAAGGAACAATATAAGCTACATTAAAAAGAATATTATTTCTGCAGTTTGAAATAAATTTACACTAGCACTTAAATTAAAACTTCACTATCTTAAAGTAATATTTGATGAACTTATAGCTGCTTTCTCACTAGCTCCTACACACACTGAATCTTTGTATTTCAGTTCTGAATTAGAAACAATCCTAAAATAGAGATATTTTGCACAGAGATGGAAATATGAAGCGCAGGCAAATAGATGATATTGATTTAAATAGTTCCATCAAAACATTATTCATGCCCTGCCTAGATTCATGAAATGAAGTTTTGTAGAAGCTGTTCCTCTGGATTCAGAGCTGAGGTTTTGGTCCAGATGAGGACAGACAGAAGGACACTGACACTTCTGCTCAGGCTGACCAGAGCATGGGATCAGGTCCATATGAATGAAGAGTCATTCCCTGCTTGACTTTTTTCCATTTGTCCATTTCATTGCTGATATTTGGATAGGTGGCATGGTGTTACCCGTAGCTAAGTCTTGTATTTCAGTGAAAGATCTAAGGAAGGTATTAGAAGATTCAAAGATGTGGCCACCAGCCAGTCTCTTAGGGCTACATTTTAGATAAAATATGTCATATATCACTTTTTGTTCAAGATTCTGCTTTCCTTTTAAAATTAAGATGCACAGCAGAAGGTTATTTCATACAAGTAAGAGAAAGTTAGATAATAAATACAGCCTCCCTGAACATAAAATACTCTTCAAAATATATAACCTTTTTTTATTGCACTCCCACACACACTGCTGAAAATATTAGTCCTAGGTTTGAGCTATATCATACTGTAAAGAAGGAACTTAAATGCATGTTCCTTATCTCTAAAGATGATTGCAATTATTGAAGGATGAATACAAAAACTAAACTGAAAATGCTAAAGCAGTGATATAAGTTTAAAGAGATGTGTGGAGATTATATATACATATATACATATAAGTTCTAGAGATCTCCTGCCCCTGACATAAGACTGCTCAATTTTTTAAGTTAATCTATATGTAATTCTTTGCAGAAACAAGATGAATAGTATAATTGTATTGCTTCTTGTTTGAACCACAGTTTACATCTCTTTTTGATATCACTTAGAAACCAGAAACAATTAAAAATTAAATCAGAAACAAAGGGTGCAAAAATTACTCTTCTAAACAGCATGTTCCTATATTTCTTGTTCATTCTAATTCCTCTTACATTGTCTAAAAGTTTAGAGAGACCTTTTCTGCCTCTTAAGAGTATATTGGCATTAATATGTCATATAGTTAGCCTATAAATAATGGCTAAAGAGAGGTCCAAAAGGTTTGAATAACTTACTTTACTGCCATGATGTAAAAATGCAACCATTGTCTTGGGGTGGCAAAACTCAATTCTTTAATATATCTACTAAATATAGAGTTTAAAAGGAAAATACTAATTAGGATTTTAATCAGCACAGTAAAAACAAGCCAACTGTGGTGTGGATTTGTGGGTTTGGGTTTGCTGTGGTTTTTTACAACAATTTTGACAAAACAAGCAGAAAAACCCCAAAACACCTAGTCATTCCCCCCTAGTGTGGGGGTTTTTGACTGTCATTATGTTTTTGCTAGGTCTGTCTGTCTTTTAACATTCCAGCATTCCAGAATGTTAAAAGATGCAAGGAAATAAAGTACAACACTTCAGCAGGGGAAACAAAACATCTTTATTCTAATGAATGAACAATAAAATTTTATGAAAAAAAATTGTTAAAAAAGGCACCTGATTGAGTCCAATTTTCAGATAACAAAAAAGCTTTCAACTTGTTTCTGATGAATTTAAAGCTGTGTATGGCCTGTAGTCAGATAATTAAATTTCTGCTGCAATGTCACTAAATGGTTTATATTAAGTGTCACACAATGCTTCTGGAAAAAATGGGTTAGACATTAACATAATAAGCATAATGATCATTTGGTATACAGTGAGTGCAAGATAATTACAAACTGTTTCAAATAATTGATCAGTTTGCAAGATCACTGAGTATCTCTGCAGCTGTGAAAGCTAACAAATAAATAACAAATGTCAGAGTATAAGATTGCACAAGCTGCTAAGAAAGCTCAGTATTCTGTACTTGAGGAGCCTAGGAAAAAGATTTCAATGTTACCAGTTTTCATCTGTGAGCAAAGAAATGAAATCAGTCATCATACGATAATCATCAGGGCATTTCTTAACTGACAACTGCTTGGAAAGGTACAAGACAAAGTTATTCTGGTCTATTTGACTGATGAAGTTGTAGAGACCTGAACAGAAAATCAATCAGCCTTCCCTTCTGGGTACAGTACAAGTGATCTAAATTTCATTGAATGGCAAATCTACGAAAAAAACCCCGTGAGCAGAATCAAAACTTTATTACAAACTGCGACCCATGCGAACTTTGAGTCTATGGGTGGAGATGGTCTTCATATGATGATGATCTTATGTAAATTTGATGATCTTATGTAAATTTGATGATCTTATGTAAATTTTTATGATCTTATGTAAATTTAGCCACCTGAAAAGTCATCGACATCTTCAAATCTAAAGCATGTACGTCCTCAGTCAAGTATACTTACAAAATAAACTTGCAATTGCTAGTGCTTGCTACTGCCTGCTATAGCAAATGCACTTAAATAGGGCAATCTATTAACTGGCCAGTCTTTAGCATCATGGCTACTGCACAATCACATTAAAAGGGTAATATAATTAGAACAACTTTGATGACCAAAACTGCACAGTGTTGATGAGGCACTGTAATTCAGATGATGAAATCCGTGGATTACTGTATGGAGGAGTCTCATGATCCAGATGAAATATCATAAAAGATATCACGGTGCTAATCTTGCATCATATAACATATCCCAGCTCTATACTGAGGATCCAAGACCCATTCCAAGTACCCCAGCTCTGCTCTTATGATGATAAATTCTGAGAAAGTGCTTGAGGTCATAAATAATTTGAGTTCTGCGCAGTGCATAACAAAATAGGAAAACAGAATATTAAAAAACAATTGTTGAGTAATATGTAGTTTTACCATGGATTTTTCAGCATTTTTTAAATAGATGAACTCTCTAAGTAAAATAGTTAAGGGAAACAGGCAACCGTTTGCTCATTACTTCCACTGGAATGTTCTTCCACAGAAATAACACATAAGTGTATGCATTGACTCCAAGTGGCTTGAATGCAGTTAAAGTTTAAATCTTGATGCCACTCATAGAATGGAATCAAATCCATGTTAAGGTTGAGACACTTATCACCTCAAAGATTTTGATTAATATAATTTTCCATTCAACTTCCAAGAATGTCAACTTCTGTACTCAAAACTCTGCATAATCTCTCCTTCTTTCTTTTAACTCCATTATTCATTCCAGAAATCTCATTCTGGATTGCCTGTTACCTTAGTGTAATGCATTTTGTTTTCCAGGACATCCTTATCTTTAAAATTTTCAAATAGTCTTATCCTGCTATACATTTTTATTTTCATTTCCTTTTGTGACTGTCACAGTCCCAATGGTCTCTGCAAGCTTCCCACCTTATTACTCTGCTCTTCTTGATTCATGTTTCCTTCTGGCTTTTGAGAAGGTGTCTGTCATATGCTATCAGCCAACCACTCCTCATTTAAAGTTACCTTTAAACATTTTGTTGTTTGCTTTGGGGTGTGGGGATTTTTTATTCTGGTTTTATGTTTGTTTGTTTGTTTGTTTGAATTACTGGAGAAGTTGGGGGGGGCGTTGGAGTTTTTTGTTAGGGTTCCTTTTGGTCTGGTTTGGCTGGTTGGTTGGTTTGTGGGGGTTTTTTGCTTGGGTTTTTTTTGTTTGTTTGGGTATTTTTTGTTTGTTTGGTTTGGTTTGGTTTGGGGTTTTTTTTGGTTGACTTTTTTTTTGGCGGGGGGGCGGCTTTTGTGGAAGCTATATTCATATCTGGTAATTTTACTGAGGCATCATTGTATAGTAAATTCAGTAAAGTGTTGGGATGCCCAGATTCCTTGCCTGATGCCAGATCATTCTTATTTAAACCTAATGAAAGCAATAAAATATCTTTTAAGTAATTGAAATCAATTAATAGTCTTCTTTCTTTCTAAATTTTTATTTCTTTGCTATGGGAGACTGACTTTATTTATGGTAGAAGATTGTTTTCCCTTATAACATGCTAGTTTATGTTGCTATTAGAATAAATAGGCAGATGAATACCTTTGTCTGAAGATACCTAATTGTATCAGATTAGTCTGATGAATACCTAATTGTCTTGTTCAGCACTTAGGTTCTGTTTTATAGCAACATAAGTCTTACCTTTTGAATCTGCAGAGCAAAACTAGACCAGCTCCAAATTTAAGGTTGTAAGGCTTTCTTGGATTTTTTAACATACCTCCACTAATTAGCAGTGGGTTCTTAAAATAAAGTCCCAGCGCTAAGAAATAAATGTTTACTTATTTTGCTGTGTGTTACTAATGTAAATACTAAAATTTCTGCTTCATCAATACTAATGCAAAAATTTTCTTCTGTTTTTCCCCCTTGAAGTGACCAGGTGGATGAAAAACAGACTTGGAAATGGGCACCTGAATAACTAGACAACACTTGGCATAAGAACCAGCAACCCACAATGTATATCAAACAGTTTCCAATCATTTTGATGTTGCCTAGATCTAAACTGATATAAATGAAAAGTTGTGTACTTCCGAATCATCCCCAGGCACTTATGATTCAGGCCTAAACAAATAGCCTTCTAGTATCAAATTTCAGGGATATTAAATAATTCACCTTTATGTTCATGATATTATTCTATTACGCAACTGCAAAAACAGAGATATATTATTTTTAATTTTTAAAAGTATTTTTAAAAGTTTATCAAAAGCTTTTTATACATGGAAGTAGTCCATGTTTAGGTGTGTTTATCCTGATGTCACCCAGAATGCCAGTGCCTGTGCTGTTGAGTTAAATGGACTTAAGAGTGCTCTGTGTTAAAGATCTGCTTGACATTAGCTGAAAAATCTAAACAGGAAAAAAGAATATTATCTTTCATGATATCTATGGGTCTATATTTTTATTTAATGTTTGAACTCTTTTTTAGATTAATTACTGAAGAGCACTAATTTGCTCCTTAGTGGTAACTACAAGATTTTTATCTTTATTTAGCTCTCTTGGAGAAATATTGTCTTTTTACATAAATTAAAAAGCATTTTCACTTCAGGTCCCACAGTCACACTAATGCAAAGCTTTCTAACTATAGTGCTAATATACCAACAGCTATTTCATTAGATATTAATAATATAATAACTTAGAAATGCAGTATTTATTGTTTTACAGGAGATACACTGTTAAAAAAAGTTTCACGTATGTGCTTTGAAATTTTTGGATCAAATTGAAGCATTCTTTTAGATGCATAACTTCTCACATTGAAGACTGATGAGTATTGCAGGGGATTTTTTTCTTTGAAAGATAATTGTCACACTCCTTCTGTTTCCTCATATTTCCCTCTCTAAGTCAAGCTGATAAAAAGCAGAGGAATGTTACAGTTTGAGCTATAGTTGAAAAAAACCCGAAAAGTATAACAATTTCCCTGTTAAAAAGCCCCAAAACCTCAGGAGTTATTTTCACTGTTAATACTCACACAATGCACCAATGGCACTCTGTCCAAGTACACTTGGAAACGTTTTCCTTACAAATTTATTTTTTCTTTGTAGTTTCATTTGATGTAAAATAACAATAATCTGGCCTGTAAGTACTTGCTTCCCCAATGTGAATGGAAAACAGCAGCAGACATCACTGCTTATTTTAGAGGAAAACTAGCATTTTGTAGCCTTTTTCAGCAGATTGATCTTCTTTCTCCTTTAATTCAGCAGGAAAATTGGCTTCTGTTCCATATGAAAAAACAGATACACTACTTGGTTTAGCCTAGTAATAAAGAAAAGGTGCTACTTATATTTTTCTCTTTAATGCATCTCTTTATTTAAGAAATATTAATTTTGTGAAGAACCATGTATTAAGGGGAAATAGGAATCAATAAAGTATAATAAAGGGGGGGATATGAAGATAATTTTTGATATATATATATATTTATTAAAGGGAGAAGCTGAACTCTAGAAAAATGACAAGTACAAAAATAGCAGCAGATGTCAATCAACTAAATAGCTCAAAGAGTGTTTTTCATATGCACATATTTTCCTTCTAACTTTTTACATCACCAGTTTACTACACATGCCACATGAGCTCTGAAGGCTGAAAATATTCTGTATTTATTTAAAAAACCCAATTTAATCCCACAAAATCGTGCTGATTTAAACCCTTTGCAAAACAAGACCCAAAATCTCTGTAAATTTAATCAATCTGTCTGACCACTACAGACATTCAGCTAGTCAATAAAAATTTGTTTGGTGAACACACAACAGATAAAGTTCAATTGTAGCTATGCGTTTAGCTACAACTATTACACAGCTTACATTCTGGTTCAGTGCAAGTTCACAGATCTGCCAGTTTTTAATAAGAATCCATTCGTGTTCTTACTTATTGCCTTCCTTGTTTGAAAAAGAGTCTTCTAAAAATTACAAGTAGCTTGTAGAAAGCTTTCTATGGTGTCGATATCAGTAAGTGAATTCAACTGTAATGATAGCAATAATGGTTCAAAGATAAAACCATCTTGGAAATTAAGGTAACACCTACATGTCGCTATCCTGTCAAGAGTTAAAGACTTTCAAATATAAATGCAAAAGTAAAAAATGAAAGATTTTGAAAATGTATCACCTCTTTAGAATTACAGAATGGTTGGACTTGAAAGGGACGTCTGGAGGTCATCCAACCCAACCCACTGTTAAAGGAGGTTGCACAGGCTCATGTCTGGATGGGCTTTGAATAGCCCATTGCAGTACATTGTCACATTCAAAGCAAATAAGTTTGTCCTCATATTTAAACAGAACTTCCTCTGTTTCATTTTGTACCTGTTGTTAATTTTCCTGTCACTGGGCACCACTTATTATATTTGATAATCACAGAAAATTTCTATAGTCTTTATATTTTTAAATGGCAGATAAAGCAAGATAAAACTTCTGAAAGTGATGCAAGTGGTATTTTCTGTTAATTTGTTGTCCTTTGACTCTTATTTTTCATTAATTTTCAATGAGATAAATATAACCAAGTGGTCAAGATATCTGAAAATGGTTCTAAGAAACATTTTGCCAGTGAAAGTTTTTAGAAGCCTGACCTGCATATTTTAGTCCTAAATTCTCCTAATCTCTAAGCAAATGTGTACTAATTCTTTACAATAAAATTGCATTTTCTAATGGAGTAAATTAATTTACCCCAAGTAATCATGCTGAACTTATTCCAAATATATTTCTTATAAACTTATATATAAGTGGAAGTAGATTTAGAGCTCCTTATGGACCCAGAAAAAGGTCAAGGGAATAAAGTAAATTTTCTGCACATTTATCTGTAGCAATAAAAAAATAAAAATTAATAATTAAAATCCCTACACCTTAATAATGCATTGCATATATGGTCCTGATAAGTTGGGATTTTAGTTCTACATGAGTAAAAGGTATCTGTTTTGGATTTTATAGAATGGGAGATGGTCTTAAACATCTGCAACTATAAGATAGGATTGTGCACAGGGGAATCTCACAAAATGGTTTTGAATACACGTTGGGTAAGAGTTAAGTGCTCTCTAAAGTGCTTGGAGGCAACTTTTATAGGCAAGGGAATAGTGCACAAATAAGATAAGTACAGTAATATTTCCATCAACTACTGTCTTGCAATATTTTTTTTACTTTCTCCTAAACTGGGATTAATTCTGCAATGTGACTGACACAGGATCTCAGAACTTGGTTGTGTGTGGCTCTATGTAGACATAAAATTAGAGAAAGGGCTGTAGCAACATGAACACACCTGTGATGTGAGTAGTCCAGCAAACAATCATAAAGGTGGTGAAGGAACTGGAGCTTCTTTCCATTCTGTTTATAGCCTGGATGACAGAAAACTCAGAGGAAGCCTTTTGTGTTATAGATCTGATGGGAGATAATGAAAATGAGGGAACCAGGCTTCTCAGTAGCACTCATTGACAGGACAAGAGGCAATGGATACAGACTAAAAGACACAAAACACCATCTGACCAAAAGGTGTGTGAGAGAAACTAGACACTGGAAAAGATTTTCCAGGGAGATTTACAGTCTCTGCCTCTGGAGATACTAAATATTTCAATATACAGATGGTTCTGGACAATCTGTTCTAGCTGATTCTCCATGAGCACAGATTGGGAAGTAGAAGGGGAGATCCATGGGGAGGGCTGGATGACTTCAAGAAGTACTTTTCAACCTCAATGTTGTTTTGTTATTCTGTTATTCTCTAAGAACAAATTTCCAATATTTTTCTTTAGACACCAAATGGCTTACTTAAAATGATGTTGTGAAACTCTGTCAGGATCTCTCCCAAATTCAAGACAGATGACATCCACTGGTTATTCCCTGTGCATGGGGTCTGCCGCTGTGTCACAGAAAGAAATTAAATTGGTTTGACATATGTTGCCTTTGACAAATCCTTCTTGTCTGCTACTCATTTCCTTCTTCCTCTCCACTGACACACAATTAGGTTTTTTATCATTTGTAGTAGTGCTGAGTGTTGGTGGGCCTATAATTCCTTCTTTTCCTCTCTTCAAATAATGAAAGAAATGTTCATCCATTTCCTCTCTTCAAGTAAAGAAGGAAAAGTTCTTCGATTCTCCTGGGACCTGATCTATGTGAGATCTCAAAGGTAACCCACAAGGCTTATGAGAACCTATTTCTTGCATATCCTGGGATGGAATTTTTCCAGACTTCTTAATTTAAAAGTATCTTATCCAAGCACTCACTATGCTTATATAATCTTCTTTACTGAAGGCTGGGCTCTTCAACTTTTAATGGGAGAATTTATTTTATGAGTCAATGGATCCAAACTGACCATTTTATTAAGTATTAATGGAAAAAAGGTCATTAAACTTCATTCATATCATCTGTACAGATTATACCATTCCTACTAACTTATAAGCAGGAACATCCAAGCACTTCATTTTTTCTCTGTATTTCCATTATGTACATTCACATTTGACCTATTTTCTGCCACAAGTACCTTACTTCTTGAATATGTTCTTTCTCTCAAGTCAAAGAAGTCATAGTTTAGTCCAGTTCACCCCCTACCCACTGCCTATTTTTCTTCTGCATTAGGAGGGTGTGCACTTGTGACCTCAGTATCATTTCTCTAAGAATCTGCCAGTTCTCTTTTCCCTTTTGAACAGATTTTCAACTGAGAGGCTGCCAGCTTTCAAAGTTTATTAAAGTTTGTCGTCCTCAAATCTATTGGTTTTCATTTTTCTGTTATAACTTCTTCCTTTCTTAAAGAATGCAATATCTGCTATTTCATAATCACTTTTGCTCAAGGTCCATTACTTGGTTCTTTGTTTCTAGTTAGAGCCCACCCTGAGTATCTTACTTATCATTTATTAGCCGCTGAAATTATGAATGTTGATGTGTGTTTGTATGTGTGCGTGCACAGAGAGATAATCCTAATTTTAAAATGAGTCAGGATACAATGCTGTCATAACATGACTAATAATCGAAAATATTTACATTAAAACATTGTCAAATGGTTAATGCAATTAATTCCAGACCTACCTTTTTCTAGATAATTGTCACATCTGAGTCATATCGGTTGTCAGTGCCTCACTAAAGTTTCATTTGTATTTCTGCTTTTGAGTTCAGCATAATGTTGTATGAGATCCTGAAGCAGAGCCTACAGTAGTCTCCTTAGCTAGAAATAAATCGTCTAAAATTAATAATCATTGTATATATCCACCAAATTATTATCTGTAGAGGATCATCCATATATTCTCTCCAAAGCAACAATGCTATGCTATTATCCAGAAAAGTAAATGTGAAGCTTTATCACATTTTATTTAATTGTTGCTTTGAAAACTGGCAATGCATGATCACTGACTCATTAACAGACAATAAGCACAGCTAAACTATTGGCAGTTTCTCCCAAAAGAATGTACACTTCCAGAGAAACAAAGCAAATCCCAAATTCTCTAGCTATCTGTCAATAGCTGTGTAACTGTATCTGTTTGTGAAATGTGCCACACCAATCCAATCTATGCTTTTGGAGATAGCAATATCCAGATGATGGAAAAATGAGCTCTTGAGCTACAGGTCTGTAGCATAGGCAGATCACCAGTAAGTCTGGCAAAGTTCCTAATGGAATCAGGAACAGAGACAGGTATTCATGATGCAAGAATTCCCTCTGACATCTATCTAGATGGTAAGCCTAGACAATGAAAACTGCAAAGCTGTAGAGAAAATGAAGGAAAGTTCTGTATTCCCCCCTTGAATGGTGGAACTGTGCTCTCAACAGTGATTTGTCACTGCATATGAAGGAAAAAATATATAGAATTAGTGGTTATATTATGAAAAGAAAGATCTTTCTGTTTTCTTAATTCTCTTCCTCCTTTACTGACAGCACCTTATCTAAGATCAGTAAGATATCATTGCAGTTAATCACCCAGTTCAATATACATGGAGAATAATGACATTTATTAGAATTATTAGAATGTTTGGTGCCTTTTCATTAGAAATACAAGGGTCTGATAACTAGAATCCCAGTACTCAGTATTTAAAAATACCCTGAACATCCTTGGAGGACAATTTAACCATCTTTATGATATAACTTAAAGAGACGATTTCTAAGTATTGAAGTCCAGAAAAGTTTATGCAATATAAATACAAATTGTGGAAAAGAGTCTCCAGTTTTGTACAGTCACATAAGTTCAGAATAAAAGTGGAATTTCAGATGCTCTGTCTTCCATCTTCTCTGATTTGCTGTGACACCTTGCTAAATACATGAAGATTTCTATTTAGTAGTGCAAAATTCTCCCAACTAGCATACAGCAAACCAGACATTATACACAGAATTATTAATTCTACAAGAGAATGCACAGACATGAATTCAAACAGCTGACATTTTGAACTTGTTGGAGATAAATAACTCTTTCCAGCAATTCATTTTCCGACACTTTATTAGTGTAGTAGAAAACAACGACATTCTATATGACATTCCAGGAATGTTACATTACATGCACTTCAGAGTCCAAAGAATAATTAGCTATTTGAAGTGCTCCTCATCTGGCATTTGTCTTTCATCAGGGACACTAATCAGGTAAATGCCATTTAGGTGTCTACACGCTATTTGCATGAAAGGTTCTTGGTGTATTTTTAAAGTATTTTAGTTCTGGCTACTGCAAATAGTAACCTCAAAATTTGTTGGCCGCATGTACAACTCAAACAAGGCTTCATGGATTAAATTACTTCACCTCAGAGCCTAATGATAGTTAATCTCTAATTGTGTAGCAGTTGAGACAAAACAATTGAATTAAGCAATACATTGTTAGTATGACTCCCTGCTAGCCTAGAACCTTTACTTCTCCAGTAAATTGTATGACCTGAATCAAAGTCCTGTGTCTTCCCAGGGAGACTGGAACTTACATGTCTAATTTCTTTAGTGAATGCCTTTAAACTTACTCTAAGATGAAAAAAACGAACACTTTCTTTCTAGGCTGATATTGTGCTAAGCAAGGAAAATTATGTAGCCATAGAGAAATAATAAAACCCCAAAAAAGAAAGAATGTGATTATGGCTGCTCTTCTAGCATTTTTACTCAAATTTTTTACACAGCTTTCAGATCTGCTTTCAGGATTTGTTGGTTGTTTGGTAGCTGCCTACTGTAGCATCATCTGACTCACTCAGGATCCAGACAAAGGAAGCTGGCTTTGCTTTCTCCCAACATGCAGTCACTTTTGCTTTCCTTCCTCCAGCCCATGACCCTCTCTAGATGTGGCTATGCTTCAGGAACTAGGAAACTCAAAAGGGTACCTATGTCCAGATCAGCTAAAAATAACCTTGGCAGTTATTACAGGTAGCTGTTGAGCACACATATTTCTGATTCTACTATTCCTTTGAGTTGGGAGGTAGAGCAGACAGAGGGTAATTTTTCACAAGCCTTTTAAACTCTGCTGCACAACAGAATGATTTTTGCCCACTAGGCATATGGAACATCATGTTCATCAGCTAATTCAATTAAAATGTTGAGATAGAACAGCTAATGCTGAAAACTATTGTTTACCTTTTTTAGTATATTTGACAATGAAAAATGTTTTGTGAAAAAGGAATGTAGTTACTGCTAATGTGTTTCTGGGGTGTGGAAAGTACTTGTCAAATAGAACAAATTGTATTGATATAAGACATTTCACTGAAAATTTAGCTTTTGTTGTCAAAGAGCACAACAAGGAAATAAACTGTTGTAAAATACAACTTTCCAGGGATTTACTCTTCTGTCTCAGCTTCAGAGACTGAGAATTATATTTCATTTTCAAAGAATGGGCAATTTCTTGCATTATGCAATTCTTGCTCTTGAAAATTGTCAGTTGCAATATGCAGGATAAAAATCTAATTTTACTACCCAGGAGCATGCAAGAAAATGTTTTTATATATGGACTAAAATGATTATGCCACCTGGATAGCAGTAAATCTATAGAAAATATCAATTCTATAATGTAATATATTAGGGCTGAGAAAAGATTAAAAAAATACTACTTCTTCTACTAGAAAAGTCTGTAATTTCTACAAAAATTTATAGAAAGTGCTTCATGGTGTATCCTCAATTAAGTGCATGCTTCTACTCATTAATAAAATAAACTAACTAAAGATAAATGATCACTTACTTGCTAGAGTTTTTGAGAAGCATCTGAAGGATTCTAATCCTTGTTTAATACTACAACAGCTTGCCTTTAACTTTTTGTTAAGTTTCTGCTAGGAAAAAAGATTAATTGATTTAACAAGCCTAACCCATGTACACCACGCATATGGAATTTTCCACATGTTGAACTGGAAATTATCAGACCAGCACAAGACGGAAGTTAAACACTGCTTGTTAAAGTATGAAAGCCATTTAACACATGCCAGCACTGCATAGCAGTCTACATTAGGAGAGAAACTTGACAGAGCAGCTAGGTTTTACCAAGACCATAATTTTATGCTAATTCAAGGAATAAAATAATTGCTCCTGGGGAAAATTGTCAAGAGCCTTTTAAGGCTCAAGTCTGGTCAGAGTCCCACTTTGGTCCTCACTGTGCTCACTGACAAACTTACTCAATAGGTATTTTAGGTGGACATACCAAATTAAATGCTGCTCTTTCTGATGTTCAAAACATACAGGGATACTGTGTGCTGCAGAAAGATATCAGGAAAAGCCAACATTGCTGAATCAGACACTTGAACCCTGTAATATTTTATTGTATGTTATCCTTTGCAGGTATTCCTTCACTAACTTTCACCTTCCCAGTTGTGCTGGTCATTCTGAGAATTTTAGTTTCATCCACTTCATCTCCTGGATGAAAATGGGCGAGACCTAATGGCTGCTTGGTCAGTACAATAATTTATTGGCGTGGAAGTATGCATAGAGCCATTCACGGCAATGCAAAACCCAAAATGAGAGTTTTTTCTGACACAAAACACAAAGAAAATTAGCAGGAATTGAGTCCTGTTCAGCAAGTCACTGGACAAATATTAAAGTCTGGAGCTTTTGTATAAGAATATCTTCCTGATGGGTTAGGAATGCAATGGAAGCATCCCTATAGCATATTACAGTAGTTTCTCTAAATAAGTAGCTCATATCCTCTGACTGTGCAAGTGTTTTACATGGTAGTAAACAAATCTGCAGAATACCAGGAGACACTTTATTCTTCAAGCCTTGAAATTTAGAGCGGTTTGTCTAGGTCCAGATGAAATTAACACTCTCAATCACATTTGGTTTATAGTCCCATTGTTACAAAGACTTTTTCTTCCTCTCCCTAGTCAGGATTATCTTCTGAATATTATTCTGGGGTCATAATTATGATCTGCCTGCCATTATAAATTTTTTTTCTTTACTTGCTTCTACTGCACTTAGATAACTACTACACAAACAGCTTTCTTTCCCTCTATCAAGTTTACCTGATCTTTCTGCTTTCTTTTTGTTACCATGGAAACAGAGATTACTTTTAAGGAGACAGAAAGAAATGTATGCCATAACAAAGTCATTCTTCAAGAACAGACATCTAGAGGTATTCTAGTTTTGTTTAAGAATTTCCATGTTGCTATCCCCTAAAATGCATATTTCCCTACACTGTCCTGGGGAGTCCTTCTTTTTGTGTCCTTCTATTCATACAGAAATTAACATGGCAGCTTAGAGAGTCACAACCTAATTAAGCAATGATATGCTATACTTTCATATGAATAAATAATAATACAAAAAATATTTATGCTTCAACCTTATTTACATGTTCCTACTACATATAAAAGAAGAGCCAAGGGAACTTCAGCTAGGTGCTGGGGCAGTTGAGTTGAACACCAGATTATTGATTGCTGCAACTCTGGAAGATCCTTTTGCTAAAAGTGCTCCAGTGCAAGAGCTTCCAAATGTGAAGTTACCAACTTAATTTCTCCTGCGCAATTTAATTAATGCTGTTTTTTAAGTGGGATGTTCAATTCCTGTTTTCTTCTCACTTTGAGCATGGACCTGCTGGACCTTTCTTCTGTGACTTTTCTTGATTTACTTTCAGTGGAAACTAGGACATCAGGTAAGGAGAAGGGTTGAACAGATGGGGGGGGTGACGCATCTTGACCAGTCCCATTATGCAGTCTGGATATAATTAAGCTACACTTGAAGCCTGGTATGTTTTCCTGGAATCTGTGATGCCCTGGTGAGTTTTACAGCTTGAATATGGACTAAAATTTCCAGGATACTGAGTTTTTCTGGGCAATAGGGATGTTTTTACCCTCCAAATGCCCAAACTAAAATGTTTCCTAGTAGGACTAAATTAGACAATTTTGTGGCACTAATATTCATATCCTGAAAGTAAAGGCGCTCTGCCATTTTTATTATTCCAAAGTGAGAATTATCAGGATTCAAGACTGTATTTCATAAAGTTGTTCAAGTCTGTATGTTCCTATTGTATACTCTAATGGCAATAAATAATGACAATAAAGGATGGCACTGATTGCAGCCCCTGCTTCAGTTGTTCTCCTCAGTGTCCTCTCAGAGTTTTCCATTTCCGTATCAGCTGCTCATGAAGTGGCTAGTGATAGTTAAAAAGTCGAAATACTAATGCTAGAATTTCTTGATAAAACAACATGTAATTTTTAGCAATTCTAAATATGCTTTAAAAAAAGAGAGAGAAATCTCTCATATATTGCTCATGATGGGAATTATTTCAGGTAAATTGACTAATTCAAAATTTTTGTCAGTCAGTAAAAAATTAAAAATTTGGGACAAGCCAGGAGAATGACAAAAATGTGGGAATGGCTCTTCTAATGATATGCAGCTGTAAGGGAAATCAAGAGGATCTGGGGATTTGTGGTCAGAACCCTTGTATATATTAGCAAAGAAGAAAGAAATGCCTTCTAGGCAATAAAATTGCTGGCAGGGAATTTCAAAAAAGAAAATATTCTGTTTGAAAGGATGTTCCCTAAACAATTCTTAAGGACTAATCTTGACCACAACAGCAGAACAGCTACATGAAAAATGCAGAATGCAGTTAAAAAATTAGAAAAAATGAATAGGTCAGAGAAATAAACAGACAAAATTTTAATGGAGGTACAGGAATATATGGTAAGACCTCATGTATACTTGTAGCTTTCACACAGTTCTGCTAAATGAGACAAGATTCAGAGGAGAATATATTTTTCAGAAATGCAGTCAGAATAATTAATGTCAGGAAAAAATGCATCCTATTAAATTATTTGATCATCTTGTCACCCCAGGCCAATCTCTTTAATTTTCTGTGTACCTAAAGCCAATGAACCGCTGTTACCTGGCTCACTGTCACCTTCTGGTGTCCTGCCCTAAGCATGTGAGATGGATGTCAAGTCACTGAGAGTTCATTTCTGCTTCTCTGTTTCTTTTCTGTGAAAATCTAAACCATTAAACAGAGAAGATAGGATTCAGCTTTTTAGGGGAAACCTCTCCCATGACACTTATCCGTGCTCACTTTTTTTTCTGGCCCTTAGAAGAACCATCTAGTAAGTTACAGCTGGGCACATGCAGCCAAGATGTCACTTACTGAACAGAAGTTTCTGCTAGGCTTCACCTCATGGCAGCAAAACAGTGCTGTTTGGGAAATGAGGTTGTCTGCACAGGTGATGGCTCTTCTGCTGTAGCTGTGGAATGAAATGGCACAAATGAGATAACCTTGCTGGCAAAAAAAGAATGCTCTTATCTTTGAAGCAAATGAATTCTGAGTGAAGAATTGGTTTCTTTCTGTCTTTGATACCTTTCTTTCAAGGCCACTGAAACCTATGCAACCCTTTCTTAGATTAAGAGCAAGTTCTTTCTTGGGTTTCTAAAATTAGGTCAGAGTAGCTTGTTTCCAAATTTCGAAGTGTGCATACTTGTGACTGATGTAGGAGAGTTCTGCCCTGAGCACTTGCAGTTGCGGAAACTATTAAATTGTCCTGAAAGACTGACACCAAATGAGAGTGGACAACTTTCACTTCTAATCATCCTGTCTTCAATCTGCTGTCTGCAAACATGCATAATTCCTAGTGGTCTTTCAATATCTTAAGAAAACAGACAGGTCAGTATTTTGGCAGGATTCAGATATTAGAGCAATGGGTAACATCCAAAACCCCAGGAGATTTAATAATTCTCTCTTCAGAGTAGATTTTAAGAGCATGCAGTAAATAAGGCATGAAGCAGACTTTGAATGATGAATAAAAGAAAATATCAGATAGCTAGCTCTTCATTAGGCACTGTTTGTTTTCTGCTTTGAATAAGATAGGAGACCTCTGTAACAAAACATTAAGTGATTATATAATTAAACAGAATATGATTTAAGTGTGATTAGCACTACAATTTCAATACCGCTCTTTTGAGAAGAGGGTTGTTTGTTTTTTTTGGAGTTTGGAAGTTTCATTTTCTTTAGTTTTAAGATATGGAAACTTGTGATTATCACCTATGAATGTGATGAAGAAGAATGAAAAAAGCTGAAAATACATGTAAGTAATATACATTAGAGAAGATAAATTGGGGAATTTTACTCTGTCTTACACTCTAAAGAGACAGGACTGATCAACAAGATTTAAATACATCAAATCATGTCTTCTATTAAAAGTTTGAACAATAAATAATTGTACAACAGGATGAGCTGGAACACAATGACATTCAGACCAAAATTATATCAAGTTTCAAAGGTAAATTGGTCATTGATGTAGGTTCAGTAATATATAAAGATGTTTCAGTGTTAGATCCTATTTCAAAAAGGTATTAAAAGTATACTTGTTTGGTAGTTGGTTCATAAAACAGCAATAACAAAGATGTCAAAATTTTTGTGCCTCATTTGGAAGCCATGCCCATCAACAAATACTATGCAAACTTTTTGTGACAATTACTTTGCTAGCTGATTTAATTTTAAATTTATATTGCAATAAATTACCTTTATCTTCATATATTTGTGAAATACATTTTCTATCTTTTTTCTTTCCTGCTCTATTATCTGTTTAATACTGACATTTCAAAGGAAGTTCTTTGATGATTTTTTATAGGTGGTTAAGATATTTAACTCAGTTAAAAACCTTGGACCTGAACATGCTTTAATAAAAAGAAATATTTTATTTGGAACATCATCTGGAGCACAAGACTTCTCTTGATTCTGTGGCTTTTGTTGCAGATTTTGTGACTATTTCTCAGGTTCAGATGAAGCATGTTGCTTTACATTTATTCTGTGCTTAAAGCTCATCATTTATAAAGGGTGATATTTACATGAGCATTCAAATTGATATTCAAATAATGTTCAGTTGTTGTAAGTAGTCAAGGAAATTTACAGAAGTTGAGCTCTTATAGTAGACACATCTTTGGACCTATCAAGAATTGAATATTTTCCATTAATAGTACCACCCTAATTACCATTAAACATCTTTAAAATATCAGTTAAAATCCTCAGTAATGGAGCTGTCAGTACTTTTCACACATGGGTTGCAGCTCAGATACTCAGGAGAAAAACTGGTAAATGTCATCGTATCCTTAAGGCTTTGACAACAGGAAACTACATCTATTCTTTAATTCAGAGCATAAGTTATGGTACATTGAAGAAAAGGAGGAATCAAATAAATTTATACACTTGTGTCCACCCTCTTTTAGTTCACAGCTCACACATTTTTGATTTGCTGCCTTAGCTGTTTTGATTGCAGGTGGCATAAATGAAAAAGATGTGGTTTAGTTCCCAAGCAAAGGGGTTTAGGAATAGATAGGGGAAAGAATCAATACAGCTTATTAATTAATGAAGTATACTAATGAATGTATGTTCTCCTAGAGCAAAATGAGATAGAACCTGTCTTTCCAGCTGTCAGTCACTCTAAGTTGAGCTTGGAATCCATACTAACCATACTTACTGTTTTTCACTTTGCCTTGGAAAATAGATAATGACTGGATATATTGCATTCCCATTGCTCAGTACTTATCTGCCAGTTGCAGATAACTTTTTAAAAGGCTTTGAATTGCATAGTGGCAGAAAATTATTTTGTCTGCTTCAACATTTTGGCGTTTGTGACATCATGGCTTTGCCATGGAAAGTAAAAGTCTCCATGGGCTGCTGCTGCCAAGAGACATTCTCTTCTAGTGCTCCCACTCTTGCTGGCTCTGGGGACTGGTAACAGAAGTGCCCAATAAGAATAGATGAGAGCTCAAGTTTATTGTGGGCACCATAAAAATTTAAAAACCATCTACTGTGTAAAAGCCTAATTTCCCTAGCCCATTAGTTTTATTCTTATTTTTTATGTCTATGTTCTTTCCACAAACCACTGTGTACCTCTCCTCCAGAAAGTAAGACAAAATGCCACTTGAAAGTAGCTGAGCTCATGCCCTCTGAACCAAACACGAAAAGTTTTGTCCGAAATAATAGCACACTTTTCACTTATAGCATATGCTGATTTATTTCTTAGTTACATTCATTTAAAGTTTCAGTTGTGAGGACTTTGATAGTCACTTGAATAACTGCTCCCATTCAAGTTTGCTTTAAACACACAAAAAATGGTCAGGTTAAGACAAAAGATAGCTTGATGCTTGTAACTTGCTCCTGAGATTTCAAAACACTTGAGATATTAACTTAGCCACAAGCTTGCTATGATGTTAGAGCTGTGCTTAGTCATTCTCAAATGAAAATGCCTGTAACACACCAGAAGACAGTGGCATGAGTAGGTGATTTAGGTACTGGCTGTCTTTCAATATTAAGCTTCCAGAAAGTGTAATGGCTCTGTTTAGGTACTGGAAGGCTGCTCTAAGGTCTTCCCAGGCCCTTTTGCGGGTTCCAGCTCTCTCAGTCTCTCTTCATAGGAGAGGTGCTCCATCCCTCTAATCATCTTGGTGGCCCTCCTCTGGACTCACCCCAAGGGGTAGAATTGTGCAGTTGTTTAGTAAGCTGTTAAACTATTGCATATTTTTAATAACTTAAACAAGAAAAGATTTACAGTATAGATGGTAATAACATTTTAATATGACTACAAATGCCATAAGATCATTTTGTATTCTGAAAAAAAAATGTGATTGAATTTTACTTCATATTTCCAGTGAATTTACTTATCTCCCTAGATGAGTAATTAAAATACTTTGATAATCATCCAATGGGACCAGAGGAAAAAAATTGTTTATAAACTTTACTGTGATTGCATTATTGTTATATCATATCCCAAGTCTGTTAAGATAGCATATTTATCAGAGCTACCTATGGTATTATTTATTTTCTGTCCCAATGGGATAGAAGAGTTTCCTGAAATTTCTCCCAAACAGATAACATAAGCTGTTCCTTCTTCCAGAAGAGTGAAAGGGACCCTTCTAATTTGATATATCCAAGTGGATTCAATGTTTCATGCCCCTTCAGCAGCAGGAGAGAAAAAACTCAAACTTATAGAATTCCCCATAAGAAAGGTATGACACAATGCTTCTGTGAGAGAAGACATATTGTGAGCCTTGACAGTAACAGTCACATTTGAAATGCAAAACGGACAAGGCAGGCACAGGTTTACTTCAGACACATTAAAATACCAGTAGACAGGGATAAATTAAACTAATGCCTTGGTTCTAATTAAGCCTTTGATTTCTGAGGTGATTTTCTGTTAATACACAGGAAAAGGTCTCCAAGGCGACATCTATCCTACTAAATTAAACATGCCCAATATTGTCTTCTGGAATTGAGACAAGCTGGCATTGAGTAGCCCTCACACATATCACTATCCTCTTTCACTTTCCAGAACAGGATGATGACATTCTGTCTCCTTGTGGTGAATGGCCCTGATCAGTGCACACTCTGTAATTCCACCTGGAACTGTTTTGGAGACAGCCCAGGCCAAGTATGTGCCAGGGATCATTTTAATCAATCATTTAACAATGCAAGTAGGACATAACAATGGAGCACTTGTTCAGTCCCAGTGCCCAGGAATATTGCTTAGCATCACTTTGCTTATGTCACCAGTACCACTTTTTACTGAGAAACTGTGTTGGCTGAATACCCTGCCATCTATAGTAGATTATTTGTTTTATATCACTTCATAATAAATGTCTAGAAAACCATAGGCATTTATTCTAAGTACTGAAAACCTGAAGACAATTGAATTCCCTTGAAGTCATAAGAATTAACATGTCCTCTTTCTACAAGGGAGAAGCAGCAAAATATGAAGTTACATCAACTATCAGGTTTGCTTGCATTTTGATATAACATTTTGGTATAGCATACATGTACATTTTGATATAATGTGTATATCAAATGTATTATCATTAAATTCTACTGTCTAGATCTGTTGGTATTTTTCTTTAAAACAAACCAATTAAAAAGAAAGAAAGAAAAAGAGAAGCAAGTAATTTTACAGGACTGTTTTTATAAATTGGCAAACTCGTTTTAATTGTTATAAAAGTGGTGCCTCAGCATTTTCTGCTAATAATCACTTACAAGTATTTTTTATTCTAACTTTACCAACATGTGATCCCATGATATACTTAGCTAATTAAATTGATTTGAGGTTTATGATACATTTGAGGTTTCTGATCCCACATGCATTTTTCAAGTTGGAGCTGAGATCCTTAGTTTGGGAACCTGTCTCCTGGGACAAGATTTTCTAGCCTCGGTGAAGTAGACTACAGAAATTTTCTTGCTCATTTACATTGTTTGCCAATGACAATAGTAAAATATGGAAATTTTTTCATACTACATTGTTGTTATATATGCTGTTCCATATATCCTGAAGCCATAGTAAGATAAGGCTGTACTTCAATAAGATTTATCAGTATTCTACAGCAAGTGCTCACTAATAACATTAGAGGTTTACTTGGCAACATGCATACCACAAAACACTAGAGACAGAAGAAAATAACTGGTTTTCACATAATGGTAAGTCTTCATCCACAGCTCAGTGAGTGTTTCCTTTTGGCCAAGAAGCAGCAGGTTTAATATATTACTGCAGTTTTGGTGGTTTCAAAACGTACAATTATACTTTACAAGGAGAAAGAAAGGCTCCAAACTCTTCTTTCAACTGCTCCTCACATGGTCCCTCATATAGGATAGCAATCCATGTTTAGGGAGATACTGCTGTGTGCTAAACAAACTTAAGATCTTGTCCTATAGGTATTATCCTTGTTTGATCACACTGACCTCTAAAAGACTGATGAACTATTACATTTGCAAGATCACATGTAAGAATAAACTAAATCTTTACACATAATTTTGAATTTTGGCCCCAGTTCTGGGATCTAAAATGACAATTTATAGATTGCTGAGCAGATGGAGAGAGTTATTGATTTCTGCTGGACTCATCAAAGAATTGTTGCCGTTGTGACTCACCTAGAGCTACTCTAAAATAATTAGATAATTCTGTAAACTGACCTAGTGGTTTCTATACAAATACTTTGATTTAAGTGCCTCATACTTGCAATTGTCTGCAATGGGTCAAGCAGAAAATAGATGACTCATGATAGCCCACAAAACAGTCATTAAGAGATAATGCCAGAACTATTAGGTCTGATGCCTCTGGCCTCTGCCAGCTTATGAAATTGGTTTAGCCTGAGGGGGTATAAAAGCCTGCCAACAAAACAAAACAAAGAAGACACCTTTGCGTTATTCAAAGGAACATTGTTTGGGGCTCTGACTTGATACCTAGACTGGAAAGAATCTTCTCCAATGCATGCAGAAATTTAGTAGCATGAGTGGAATAGTTTCTGCCTTCTCATGACTTACTGTGCCATGCAATAAGCAGGGACATCTCCAATTACTGTAACTTGGAAAGACATGAAAGTAGAAAACTGGCATATATATATATAATTTTTCGGGTTTTTTTACCTTGCAGACCCTACCTTTTATAAAGCATCTTGGCAACATCACAATAAAAGCATGTTGGTTTGATAATAATGTTGGATTGGTGATGAAATTATTTTCCTTTAGATTTGCTAACATCTAGGAAACTAACCTCTTCCCACAGAGTAAAAATTTCCATGGCTAACACTATCTCTTTATGTTGCCTAATATTTTCTATTTCCTATTTGCCTTCTAAGCATTTTTCTGCTTAGTTTATTTTCTGCTCCACTATAAGCTACAGTATGAAGGAGTCAGTTCAGCTACTTGAGAGGGAAAAAAAAGGCTTTAAGGGAAAAACTATGGAAATATTTACTGCATAATGTACATCAGGCCTTTTATTGTTATCTGGCCATACTTCTGGCATCATCTTTACAGAAACAATGTGAACATCAGCTTGGGGTACTCGTGAAAAGGATGACCTGAAAAGGTCTAAATTTTGGGTGCATTAGGTCCTGTATTTACAATGTTAGGAAACATTTTAGGTAGTGGTCAACAGTAAAGTAGTGTCAGACATAAAAAATAAGGCCAGAATTAGTTTGCACTTTAAAAAATTAATGTTATCAAACTATTAGGGACAAGGACATTAAAATTTGTTTTCTGGAGTAAGAGGGAAGCTCAGTCCAGGGGACTCGAGGGTCCTGGTTGGTGGCAAGCTAAATATGAGTCAGCAGTGCCCTGGCAGCCAGGAGGGCCAACTCTGTCCTGGGGGGCATCAGGTACAACATCACAAGCTGGGCAAGGAAGGGACTTGTCCTGTTCTGCTCTGCACTGGTGTGGCCTCACCTTGAGTTCTAGGGGCAGTTTTGGGTACCACAATATAAAAAAAGATATTAAATTCCCCATGAGAAGAAGAGGAGGGGTGGGCACTGATCTCCTCTGTGATGACCAGTGACAGGACCTGAGGCAATGACATGAAGCTGTATTAATGAAATGTTTGTTTTTAGTTGTGACCATCACAGAACAGTTTTAAAAATAAAAGGAAAAGTGATTTTTAGCGTTTTAAAGTGAACCATGTTTTGTATGCTGTGGCTTCTGCTAGATGTTGGAAGAAAATGGTACACTTTAATTCCTTCCTTCTTGAGTAATTTTCTTAATGAAAAAAAGTGGAAGCCATTATCTGAAACAGGTCTGGAAACTCTTTTATTCTGTTGTCTCAAAGATACTTGACAGATCAATTCTAAAACTGTAAATAGGATTAAGTAGAGGTTTTTAGACTATAAGCTTAGACAAATTATCAACATATTAGCTATAGATGCTTTTTTGTTTGTAGTCTCTTTCCAGTTAAAAATGGTTATTTGTTCTGGGACCCTTGGGTATTAAAGTGTTGAAAAGAGCAAGGCATTAGGAAATAACAACAACAATAAAACAAACAACCCAGTGCTAAAAGAGGTTCATGTTTCTGGTAAAGTTACTGCTGAAAAATACTGGCAAATGGTGTCATCAGTTTAAACAGCTATAGGAAAATGCTTTCATGAAAATATCATACCTTAAGTACTAGGGCCAAGGAACTATTTGAGAGAGCACACACAAACCAGAGACGTTGCCTGGAGAGATTCTGAAAGTGAGAGATTCGAAGCATTTTTTCTTAAAGAACTTAAGACCTTCATCTGGCCATTTAGTACTGGAATTCAGCAAAACATAAGAAAGCACACAGCTTTTGGATTAGAGCATTTCAAATTTCCTTTACAACCCACATACATTTTTCTGATTACATGTTGACACAAAATTTAATAAATTAAACAAAGCAAGCATCAGAAATTAGATGAATAGCAATAATTTTGTGGCTTCATTTGGTCTCAGGTTGTCACAGATGGTCTCAGAATAATACTTTACCCTCAGCAAACTTCACATACAAGTCAATACTTTGCAGGGTTGATTCAACATAGATAGATAGATTCAACCTGAGAGAAAAAAGTTACTTAGCATATACAAAAAGTATCAGAACTCATAAAGAAAATGCAGTTCCATTGACAATACTTCAATACTTTTACATATAGTATAAATTTAAAAAGTCAGTAATTATGATTTATAATTTTACACAGAGGATCAATCGTTTTATCTGTTTGTATTGAAATACACTCTATCTTCCCCCTTGACTCCCCCCTTTCCTTTTTCAAGCATTATTCAGAATATAAAAGTGTGTAATTAAACCAATCTAAACTGAATGTTGCGTCTTTTCAAAAACGTGAATGGAAATACTGAAACTACTGAAGGCATCTCATAACACTTGTGGGAGAACAGAATTGGGAGCTGACAGATATATGAGGGAAAAATGTGGAAGAATCATGACAGCAATATAATAAATAAAATTATTCTAATTAAAATATCACCATGTAATAAAACACAGAATACTTTATTCAAGTCACAGAGATAGGAACCACAGTATTAAAGTTTAGCATTAAACAGCAAAGAATTTAGAAAAAGTTTCTCTTCTGCTCCTCTCATACATAAATGGAATGAAGACTGACAGTGATCCTAAGCCCAGGGTTAAGCACTATCTATCATAAAGCTGAGGAATCATATAAATAATTTTACAATTAGAAAAAAAAACAAGGATATTTTACCCTTTTATTTATTAATTCTCTCACATGGGGCATGGGAGTTCAAGAAGATGTCCTCCTGAACTACTAGCCTGACACTGATTTTCTGTCATCTTTACTTGCTCTAGTGAGGCTAGTGTGTTTTTCCCGTAAAATAATGGGAGGGAAGACAGAAGCCTCCCTCACTGAGATTAGAAAGGATCAGATTAACACAGGTCTTTTTGTGAAGGACAGAGTATCAGGCCTGCCTTCCTCTGAGCAGCTTGTACCCATGGACTGCAGACTCCTCACAAGCCTGCTCATGGGCTCAGCTGCAAATCCTCTCAGCAACCAACTGGCAAAGGGTGAAAGACCACTTTAAACAGCCATCTATCTTCTTTGCAATACAGCCACCACACTACGATTTAGCCAAATTTATCTATGAGACAATCTGACATTTTTTGTACCAGGAGTTGTTTTTTTTCTATAGAAACAACTCATAACTCATAGTTTAAAGTTAACACTGAATATATATATCAACTTAAAATCTAATGTTCCTGTTTATTAAAACAAATGCTGTTTTGCACAAGCTTTCAATAATTTGGATAATTTCCTGACCCCTGGCTGAAGCTTATATTTAAAAAAGGTTTCTTTTATTTTGTATTTATTTGCACTTCTTCTTTTAAAAGTCCTTGAATCTGATCACAGAGCAGTCAAAATAAGTGGACTCAACAGTTTTTCATCTATACACAGGAAAAAAAGAAAGGAAATTACATTGATTCATTGAGCTTCACCTGTTCATACTTAAAAAGAAAACAGAACAAGAAAAAATGCCCCATCCACTGAAGATTTGAAATTCTCCATAGTGGTATTTGTGTTACAAAAGCTCTGTTCAAATGAAGTGAGAATGATCTTTAAAAAATGTTGTTTCTCTTGATCAAACAAAAAGAAGTATATGGAATATAGTGTTGATTTTCTCATTGGAGTTCTGTCCCAACCAAGGCTGCTGAATTATCATTCAACTGCAGAGGTTAAAAAAGTCACTCAGAAATAAACTGATTGCAAAGATGGAATAAGACTTGATAAATGCTAGAGATGTTTTACCTCTGGAAGACTATAAAGAAAAGGTTTCCTATGAGCTTTCCATTCTTTCTCCTTTGCCCTTTTCAGGGCTTTTTATTTTCTTCTATTTAGTCATGGCTGGAAGTCAAAAGATGTGGAAAGGATAGAACTGGCCTATAAATCCTCTAACCTGCCTCCAAGAAAAAGAATTTGCATCCAAATATGCATCTTTACCCTGACACCCTTTGGAGCTGTCTCACAGAAAGCTAACTCTTAAAATGATGGCTCATTTCTCTAGCCCTCCCATTCCCCATAATGTAGGGGGGAAAAAATAAAAATAAAAAGTCCTAGTTTATGTTCTGGGTGATAAATGGACCTGTTCCTATACCCCGTCCTCATTACTGATGAGCTGAGAGCTGATCACAAGACTGGAAGAGCAAGTAGCTCCATGATATACTAGCTTTGCGCAGGATGCCTGTGAGTCACCAGTGTGATGTAGTCACAGAAATAACTCATGCTACCAGTCACAGTCTTTGCAGACAGTGACAAATACTGTGGCCATAGGGCAGGACATAAGGGAGATCATATCTGGACTATGGCATAAGGTGCAGAAGTAGTCACAGTCTGGGAAAAAGGTAAAACTCAGAAGCCATTTCGAGTAAGACTGCATCCCATTAGGATGGTGTGGAAACAAGCCAGGGAGCCTGATTAGCGAATGTCTGCACTGAGCAATGAAGGAGAGCAGAGATGAAAGCCCTGAGCTGCCATGGACTTTATCTGCTCTAGAAGTAGTACATCACAGCGTGGTGCTGATGGGCTGTATTTATTATCTCAAAGTGCATTAAAGTGGATGAACTGCTTCTGGCCCTGAGCTGGTCTTGCTGCAGCACAACAGGTAGACAGATCAGCTGGAGTCAGCAATAGCTCAGGATTCTCTGCACCAAATTTCACTGCACTGCATCGACATCTTCTGTATGAGCTTGGTTTGTGCATTCAGGCACAATGAAAGCTGTCAGGGCATATGATTGCTTGCTATAAATATATCAAAGAGAGGAGGGGAAATGGGGGACTGACACCTGGGCTGGAAAAAAAAATTAAATTAGTGGATAACACTGGCACGAAGTCAAATAGATATAAACTAGTTATAAATAGGTTTAGGCTGGAAATTGGTTTCAAACCATCAGAGCAGTGAGATTCCAGAAGGCTTTCCAACAAGAGGAAGAGGGCCAAAAAATCTAATTACTTTTAAGAAAGGGGTTATATGACATTGCTGCCTGAGGAAACTGGATAAGATTCAGCAGCTCAGGCATAAATTCCCTAAATTCATATTCCTCTGAACACTTTCCTGCCATCTCATGAGACCCCTTGGTCCTTCATAGTAGCCACAAGGTTGCCCTAATCTTCTCATACAGCTCAGATGTCTCAAATACTGCACCAGCACTGGGGCTCTCAAACTTCTGTCAGGGAAGAGAGCTGAGCATGTGCATGTAGAACTGCCTGCAGCCGCACAAACCACCCAGACATGAGTTCTCATTTTGCTCTTGAGTTTCCACGTTACGTACAGCCTGAGCTCCTGATTCTTGTGACATGATGAAAGGCCTCAACTTCATGCTTCTTTTAAATATTTGTCTTCTGGTGTGAAGAGAACCTAAGTTGTTTGTGATCTTGCCCCAGCTGGAGTCTTTGCTGCACTTGGTAGAACTGCAATGCAAAGACCACGATCTCCTTTCCTTGCCTGTTACAGGGTTTGACCTTTCTGAGACATTTTGTCTTCCCTCACTGGACTCTTGAAGCAAAATAAGAAAAAGAATAAAGACATGTAGCTAAAAGGATTTTGTATCTGTCCAAAATGAAAGGTTAGAGTTTGGATCTGTCTGCATAAGAACTTTTCCTCTGGTCTCTTCACTGCAGCTCATGGTACTTGATGGAGCTTGATTTTTTTTAAACTTTTTTTAATGCCTCTGTTTCTAGAGATAGCTTCACACAACAATCTCAACATCTAGTAAAAAAATCTTCCTAATCCTCCACCTTGCAGCAAAAAACAAACAAAGTCTTAAAAACTTTCAGGTTGTAGTTTATGTAATCCAGAAAAACAAAACCACTGCTATCTTCTATGCTCAAAATTCTGCAGGCCAGTGGCAGTGCTTCCACACACCCTCTTCCAGCTGGTGTGCTTTTATGCTGTGTACTTTAGGAAAAAGAATAAATCTCTGCTTATGGCCTCAAGTTTTAAATAATTTCCAGACTGGTGAGGAAGCATTTCTAGCCTATTAAAATTTTGCTTTCACAGTGCTGAGTCCTGAGGCAGATCTGGCTGAATTCTGTGCTGTACATGATATGGAAGAAAGGGCTGGGAAAAAATTCTGCTCAAAGTGGTGAGATGAGTGTGCATACAAAGTACACAAAGCACACAGCCAACAAACGTCAATACTTGCTGCAGGGTGAAATTTTTCACTTTTATGAACAAATATATAGCAATAACAACCATAGCACTTCAGAGAATAAATTATTTTGCTTCTGGTTAGAAAATTAAAAGGATATAATTTGCAGTTTTTATAAAGGGGTTCGTGTGTGAAGAATACTTAAAAAAATGCTTGATAGGTAAATGTGAGAATAACTTCTGTCAAAATATTGAAAAATAAACACTGGAAAACTACAAATTTGTCATTGAAAAGACATAAATATTATACTTTTTGACTGCCATTGGTCAGATGCACAGGTAAAAAGATCATAATTGATTTCAAATGTTGCAAGAATAAATTGTTGTAGGGCTTGGAGTAAAAGTATACTTGCTGTATAATGTAAGAAATATGAATTTAAAGAATCTTCTTCAAGGATGATATATTAGGAAATTTTGATTACAAGAGTTTTCCTTTGAGGCCAAAACCTATGTGGAAGACGTAAAAGTTGTGAGATTAAAAATGGTAATTCAGAAGAAGGTGGGTATCTACAGAAAAAAGAACCTTTCAATCCTATGTGATTCCATGCTCTTAATACAAAAATAGTTTGCAGCTAATGGGCAAATGAAAATGGTGGCTACAGAAGAATTCCTGTACATTTGTAATATAGCTACTTCCAAGGTATTCTTAACTGTAAAATTCTATGTTTCTCTTCATCTTTTTAAAGACCTTAATCCCCTCATTTCTTCTGTCCTTTCACTTAAATGTGGTATAAAAACAAACTTGTGACAGAGGAACCTAACTGATGTGGCAGAGTTATGTTTGCTAACCCACAACAGCATAATCACTTCAGGGAATGAGCCCTGAGATTTTTTTCAACACAAAGTATTCATCACACTTAAAATTAATTCATATTTTTCCTTCTCTTCAAGATGATGAAAGGGCTGGGGTCACCAAAGATTTCCATGAGTAGAAAGCTGAGGAAGGAAACCCCAGCCTTAGGGCCAAGAAAGCCTTCAGGAATGCTTTAGGAAGAGCTGAGAGAAAAAGGTGACAGCATCACTGTTGTGAGGGAGCTTTCCCTGGCTTTCTTGCACTAGGAGCACAAAAAAGGCATCAAAAATGTGCATGTGAGACGTGCACTGCAGAAAAGGGACAAAAAAACCTGCCAAACATGTACAAAGGTGCCTAAATAAAGCAGACTCCTCATCTTCCAAAGACAAACAAAATTAAACACATTCAAGGGTTTTTTTTTTGTTTGTTTGTTTTTGGGGGTTTTTTGTGGTTGTTTTTGTTTTTGTTTTTGTTTTTGTTTTTTTTCTCCTCTAGTATTTGCAGCACCATTTGAAAACTGTTTGATTTCATACCAAAAATACCTTCAGGCACTGCAGTATTTGGCCCAGGTTAATTCCAACCAAGCATTTAAATGTCAATGGTAAAATAAACTGGGTGATAGTTGTAGGTTGAGCTTCATAACCAGGGGAGAAGGGGATATTTCCAAAATCCTAGTCAGGCATTAAGTGGATGACAGTCCTTGTAGAAATGATCATGCAAGTAGGGAATTGTCATTATTTATATTAAATAAACAGTTGTTGGGAAATAATTTTACCACTCCAGGTTCTTCAAATATTTTCTTGATTTCCCAGGCTTGGTTTTCAATGATATAAAACTCATACTGAATGACATAAAACTCATACTCATACGTATGACTGAATGCAAAAGATTAGTTAAAAAAGTATTTATTTTCTATTTTTTCTGCTATGTTCCATTACAAAAAAAAGCATAACAAAAACAAAACAGAAGATAGCATTTTATTAGTGGTACATTAATGAGCTTAAACAACTAGGTGACTTATGCTTGTCACAAATACATATTACAAACAATCACAAAACCTTAACTAAAAATGAAATAAATAATTTTAATAGCTTTTCTTATTTTTTTTAATATTTATAAAATATATAGCACTTTCTATTACATTTTTTCAGTCATTTTATTCCATAACAAATTAAAATTTATGACATATATTGCAAATATGCTAAAGGGATAAGAATAATTTAAAAAAACCCTAAGTTCCTGGAGGTATGAAATAATTAATCTGTTAATATTTATCAATTTATTATCATATATCCAGATTGTGCATACCCTGCAAAAATAGCCATTTCTTCAACTAATATACATATGTTTCTTTATAGTATTGTAGGTTTTTTTAAATATAAAGCTTCATGGATGTATGCTTCTGTTTCACAGTTGTGCCTAATATGCAACTTTCATTATTATATACTGAATATATTCCATTAGTATATACTAATATATAGACACATGCACACACACACACACACATCCCCACACACATACATACACACAGTATATATTAGTATATACTGAATAGCAAAAGAATATCTATAACAGATAGCTGGGATTCCTGTGGAGAAAGTTGTTGAAAGTGGAAGGCATGTATACCATAGCAGGGAAAAAACTGACAAGGAAATGTAAATGAAAGCTTTTTTTTTTTTTTTACATTGTTCAATATATTTTAATAATTATGTAATGTACTGTAATTAATATACAGAATCTGAACAGAAGTTTCTTTTTATTCCTCTATGCCAATGTGTTTTTTTTTATGATTTCAAGAGGATATGAACCACTGTTCCTGCTAAACTTCCTGAAAATGGAGCCAAGCAAGTAGAAATATGTTGACATTATAGAACTTATTCCAGGAAAATAAAATAATTCCACTTTACAACCCTCCAAGTCAGGAAAGCACTTAAGCAGAGATCTGACTTTATTTGCTATAACCTGAAAGTTAATCACACACTCAAGCACTGTTATGGTCTTGCCATAATCCTTAACACTGTCCCCTGGCCCTGTATAAGGTTTAGAAGCTCCATTACACAGCCAAGTACAGTTTTGTGTCTCTCTGAGCAAGGGGAATGATGGAACATGGAAGTGTGCTTGGGGACCCCAGGGCCAACACTGAGGTGTGTGTTGGTGGCAGATGGGGAGAAAGATGCAGTAGGAAGAGGGCTGACAGCATGGGGTAGCCTGCTTGCAGCCAATACTGTCCTGGTGTGGTGAGGGGAAAAAGTGGTGCAGAATAACCTGCCTGGGCAGCATCAGCCTTTTTCAGCTTCATTCTGCCCCTTGCTGCAGCACAGCATCCCCCTTCAGGCACTAAGCTTCAGGAGGCTACACTGAGAAGCAAGCTCAGCTTTTTATCTTTTTCTCCACGGTGCATGAGCAGCAGCCATCACAGAAATGGCTGGCACCATGACCTGCTAGTCCTGCTGATAGCATCTCAGAGGTTTATTTTTCTCTGGACTCATTTCAGCTGGGCTGCATGGTCTGAAAGCCCATCAGGACCTGGAACTGGGATGCTTGCTTAGTGTCATCCTCAAAGAAACAGCTCATGTGCTTGATGACTGCTCTGTGATAAGAAGAATTTGATGAGTGGCTGTGGGCAGGAGCCCGGCTTAAAAAGCACATTCCTGATAAAATGAAAACACTAAAGTAGAAGCACCTCTAGTTCCTTAGAGAAATAGAGAAAAAGACAGACACATACATATGCACCTTCAAAGATCTTAAGCTATATTCCCACCCTTTTGAAGTGCCTGAAGTGCAACCTCAGGCATCTACAACAGGTACTTAAATTTTGGGAACTTGAGTGAGTCTTTCATGTTCCATGTCATACTGAACCAGCCAGAGGTGTGAGTCTTAAGCTCAGACTCATAACTGCCTGAGACAGAACTTTTTAAAATCAGCTTTAACTTCTTTTCAGACATTAGACTTTTTCAGGGACCAAACCACTGGATAAAGAAATAGAAAGTGAAATGCAGGGCTTAGTATTTTCAATTTTAATAAAATTTCCAAAAGCTTTCTTAGAATTGCCAAGAAAGAATGAAAACTGATCTGAATTTCTGAGGGCAACAGTTGTACATTCTCAACATCTGAAGCCTTTTTAAACATTAGTCGGATAAAAGAAACATCTTAAGGCATCGAATAAACCAAATCACATTTAAAGTAATGGGCTGCAATGTTGACAACTACACATGTTTAACTGTGCACTTTGAGGTGTTCTGGTAAGTCTCTGCATTTAAAATAAATAAATACATTTTTGTGGAATCAAGAACTAATCTAGAAAGCAAGATTTTGCTTTATTCTTTTCTCAAAGAATATTAATACTGTATATTATTGATTTGCATTCTTAAGAATCCTAGTTTGAATAGACAAAAATTTAAATGACTGGTTTAAAAAATAGCCCACTTACAACTAGCTTTTCTCCACAAAGTTCTTGATACACTTAATTAACATAATAAAATGGCCAACAGCTAAAAAATATGCTGATTTTTATTTCAGAGGTGCCTTTGTGCTACTGGAATGCAAAGCTCTTTTGAAAATCTGTAACTGTTATTTTTAAAAATATGTAGAAAATGAAAGACTTTCATTTACTGATGAAATCAAGAATAAATATATTCAAGTTGGAAACACTTCCATATTAAAATTATGCTAACACTATAACCTAGTATATGATTAGTTCTGTGAAGATCAGATAATCTAAAATTCCCATCATAAAGCAAACCAAACCAACAGGCAAATATATTTAGTTATACTTAAGAGTACATATTTTTGGTATACTATATAACATCACTTCAATAGGCACAGTACTATAAGGAATTTTCTTTATTAAACTTACTCGAAAATATCATGACATAAAGAGAACAAATTACATATTATGCTACGGATTGGTTTGTTTACTCTTCGTTAAAATATTTGCTTTCACTTGCATACAGATTTTTAGCAAAAGCTGATGGCTCATTATAATTCTGTTTTTCATTGTCAGTGGGCTGTGTTGACTTACAAAACACTTGTATTCATTATATGTTGTGTGTGAAATGACAGGCTGCAACATAAAGCCTAAGTTTTGACATATGCATATGGAGTTCACTATGCTTTAAATGTAGATATTTAAATGCAAAATGTAGCCATTTAGTATATTTTAAAATTTTATTTTGGCATTTCAGGATTAGATATAACACAGAATTTAAATTTTTGCCTCTTTGGTTCAAGACTGACTTTCTGACCAAGTTGCTCTACAAGGGCAAGGTTGGATGCAGAGGCACCTCTGAATATTCTGTGAGGTCACTGCACAAATGCCAACTGCATTTACAAATCAACAATGACCTGCAGTCAAAGCTATAACTTCTTATATTCTCTCCGTAACACTTCCTTCTTGAAAATAAAAGTATTTATGAAGCCCCACTAGTTTACCTCCTAAGAAAAACAACAACAACGAAAAAAAAACAATTTACAGGCTAACGTGTTTTTTAAATGTTCTATATTTAGTGTCCAGTTGCAGAAGTCTCAGTGATCAATGCAGGTGTTCTACAAACAGAATTCTTGTCAGAGATCTTCAGCACACCTTAGTAAAGTTCTAAAAGTTCGTGTCATTAACTCCATTCTGCACAATGAGCATTCTTGTTTAAATTCTTTGTGTGTGGGAGCTTTCATATGATGGAATTCCTTCATCTAAAGTAATTTGCAATGACATACTTTGTGCTGGTTTGGGTAAATGCTATGCTCATTCAAGCATGCCTCTTAAACACCCCTCAGATTCAGCGATGCAACTGCACATCACAGGAACCGTTGAAGGAAAATGTTCAACTGACAGCTGACCAGTTCCAGATTCTGCTATTGCCAGCAGAGGTGGTAGCACATGGCCACTGTTGTGACAGCTGAATGCCACAGCAACGCACTCAAATAGAGGAGATTATCTGGGAACACTGAGAACTGTCATTAAAAGATATCAGGCTTCTCTTTTCAGCACTGTCAACACTCTGTCAAAATTTGTGTTTCCAGTATCTGCTTTCTAGACAAGGGCAGCGCCTGAGTTATCATTGTTAAACTTCTTAAACTGTTATAGCTTTAGATTCAAAATATCTGGGCTTTGTGCCCCAAGCTCGACATCCTATGGACAGCCATGGTAGTTTTATCTGTCCTTCAGATGTGACCCCCTTATTTAAGAACAATTCTCATTAAAAAAGTTCATTGTGGAGTCTATGAAAATGTTGGATTTTGATTCCACTTAGAGTATTTAATAGCAAGATTGTTACATCATTCCACTGAATTTAGGACAGAAAAAAATGTATAGCCCTTGGAGGTGTACTAATAACAAGTATGTGTGTACCAGAAGACATCCAAAAGTGATAAAAGAGTTCCCCTCCCCAAATATTTTCAGATTATTTGGAACTAGTATCAAATCAGATCAGCTACACTTCAAAGCAATGTTGCTGTCACACATGTAAATCCAAACATTTCTAATGCAAAGCAAAAAAACAGAGATATGATTTGCTCCTACATTTCATTCATCTTATGTCCCTGCCTTGAATTTTGAATTATTCCTGTTTGGATAAGCTCTCCTCTGGCTTCACTTTTGAAGTAATAATCATCTTAATGCATAGAAAAGGATGTGAGAGAATTAGTTTTTCTGCTAAACAAGGAAGAATGGTGGCCCTATCTCACAAATGCTATTAACAAATTTAAGTGGTGAGGAAAAAAAAAAAAAAAAAAAAGTAGTTTTGATTTCAATACAATAAATAGAAACCCCAAAAACTACTACTGAAATTGTATACCTTTTTTCCATCATCTTGACTGGTGTGTGTCACAGTGCAAAATTAAATTATATTATAAAATTCCAATTAAACAAAGTTACTAATTTTAACTTCATATTACTTTACTTTATATTTCATCATTAAATGATGCTCTGAAACTAGTACTTGATCCAGGGTGATGTAATGGTCTTAAAAGCAAAGAAATTATGCATTCTGTAATGTATTCTTTATAGATTATTCAATTTATTCCTGTGTTTTACTATAAATATATATATATATATAAACAACTTACTAAGAATTCAAAGGGTAAAATAATTTTTAAATCATAATGTAAATGTCTATTTGTTGTGAATTTAAATGTAACAGAAGTTCTACCTATAATGTGAAATCAAGGTTAACCATGGAAACAATGTATTAGGGGGGTTGTCTGAAACAATTTCAAAATCTTGTGAATAAAGACTGTAAAATTTATGATATTTAATTCTTAACAAAAAAAGGAGGAAATAAACAGCTGACCACCATTCATATGCCCATTATTTTTTACTTGAAGAAGAGGGACTTATCCATGAAAAAGTTATCTTTTCCTTTTTGTGGTTTGTTGTTTTATTTTTTTCTTTTTTAATGTATCATATTAGTATGGCTATATGTTTGCTGTTGCTACTATTAGATGAAGAGAACAGAACAGAAAAAGTAGTATGACTCCATGTATGAACACAAGTATGGATTTACAACAGTGCTTAAAGTGCTTTCTTATTTGAGGAGGTACTTACACTAATGTCTTTTCATGCTTATCTCCTTTGTCACCATGTACTATATGCTTGCTCTCATTTATAATATAATGATAGGACATTATGTTCATACTCAGAGTTTAGAATATTGTCATGAAAACATCTGAAAAGAGGAAAATGACAATTCTGTTTGTGTATTATTACAGCAATTTGAAAATTTTATTAAATACTCAAGTGCTTCATTTTGCCATTTATTCCTTTGCCTCCAATGTTGCTTAAAGCACTATGTAAGTACAAACAGATAATACTAAAAGCATATCCATCCTATTCCGGGGTTTTGACTAGGATTATTTACTGATGTCTTGCAGAACCAAGATGAAATTAGGATCCCACGTATCTGCTGATGCTGCAAGATGTCTTGCCTCCAGGATTGGTTTCCACATACATGGCTCACCAAAGGTCTAAATCTTATGAATATTTATACATTTTATGTCTCGTTGTTAGGTGGCAGTACTGTCATGGGGGATGTCAAGTAGTATACTTTAATTTTCCAGTACCAGATGTTGTGGGAGCAGCAGAAGCTGTGGCTTGGCTGCCTACATACAAAGGGTCCAAACAAGCCACTTTGGCTGCAAAGAATGAGTGAATACAGTGAAGGACTGCAAACAGGTTAGAAAACTCCAGCTCCTGGAATTAAAAAAAAAAAAAAAAAAAAAAAAAAAAAAAAAAAAAAAAAAAAAAAAAAAAAAAAGAGAGAGATTAAACATGAAACAGAAGAGCAACCCACAAACTTGTGACCAGGAATAAACCACTAAAACAACAGCAATAATTTTAATAGCTTGATGTAATTCTGCTATTGTGCCTTACAATTCTCCATTATAAGAGACTTAGACATGGAAAATGGAACATTCCATAAATAATTGCTTGGAGGCTAAGAAGGACAAATTTCTGGATTAAGTGCCTCCACAGAAATATGAGATCCTACTAGGTAAAGGGGAAAGAAAGTGACACTATATAATTTTTATTTTGCCTCAGGCTAATGCAAATCTGGCACTTTTGCAGGTTAATTTACATAGAAGCTTTATGGCTGTGCTGTAGCAGTCTGCACACCTCTGGACTACTACTATTTAAACAATGTACCCGCAAAAATTAATAATGTTGAGTTCCACATTTGTTCATCATGTCTCCTCACACTATTAATCAGCTATTAAATCACATGGTTAAACAACTATTTTCTTACCTGATTCTTTAACATGTATATTAAAAAAGAGAGGACATATTTCCAAACTCTGCTACTATCACACAGTGATAATCTGGATATGTTATTGGGCCAAAAAAGGAACATATTCTGTGTTTTTAACTTATTAGGAGTATTATACAAATTCCTTATTTTTCTGCTTTAATTTACATTTCTTTATAGCCCATTGAGCATGTGATTAGACTAGCTGGGACTTTTTTAGACTCCACGAGAGAGAAAATAAATAAAAACTACATTTTTTTAATACATAAATTTGCTCCTTTAGGTCTAAATTACTTTATCTGATCAATTTTTTTTAGGGTAACTTCAATATGTTTTTTTGAAGTTGGTATTTAATTAATAAATATCGCTTGTATTTGAAAGCAATTACTAAGGTACTTTAATACATATAAGTCTAGTGAAAGTAGTACAGATTTTACATCTTTCTGCTTTGATTCACTGCCCATACAGATTTTTTAATGCAACATGAAGCCAATAATTGATATCTGTGATATATTCTACCTGTCCTTCTAGCATTGATATTTCCAGGCTATGTAGTGCCAGGGCTTTGCTCTTTTGTCTAGGAGAATATTGAAAATGTTACAAATTCAACAAAAATTGCTAAATCTCTCAAAACAACATCAAACTGCAATTTTCTGCCTCTTGAGATTTCCTGGAAGACATTGCTTCATGGAATACATGGATGCATTCACAAATCCCTCATGGTTGAGAGACAACAGAGTGAAAGCAGACAGCTGGATTTTTGGAGTGTCCAGTGTTGTACTGAATGAGTGAAGCTTTTTTCAGGTCTCCTACAGCCTCAGCAGATGTCCTTCAGACACGCTCAGAAATAAATTGATAACATCCCATGAGGTTCTTTAAACTCCCCTGACGATCAATTCCCAATAGAGAAGATAAAATTTATGCCAAGTTTCACAAACCTGCCAGCTGTGTCTATATAGAAAAGTAATCCATTTAGAGACATTCTCAGTTTTAAACCAGGAGAGAAGGGCAATTTTATCACTATGTCAAAATGGATTTTTTCCTCCCTCAAATTTCAAAAGAAGAAAATTTATCATAAATAAGAAAACAATAGACATTCAAAGATGAGGAAACAAAGAATTATGGAAGCTATTTCAAAATAACAACTATGAGTCATTGGAATTAAGTTACTTTGCAGTTAACTTCATTTTATTAATATATTTATTTACCCTTTTAGTACGATTAAAAAAACACCTGAAGATTAAGACAAGGGACTAAATACTTAGTGGAACTATGAAAGATTTTTAGCATCAATTGCATGTATTATCTGTAGATAGACTACATTTTCCCCTATGTCTCAACAAGATAACCATATTAAAACAAATGTTACAGTTTGAGAATTGTTCAAGTCAATTAGGTAACGTTACAAGCTGAACATTGTTACTGTCATAATTACAGCTACTGGACACTGAATTTTCACAGTGCATGAGTATAATTATTACCAAGAGTTATCACAGGTGTTTCTGCAATAACAACACATCAGGAATATCCACTGCCCAACTGACCATCAAGGGAAATGGGTGAGGCAACAGAACAGCCTCTGAAGGTCCCACTTCTTAATTATTATCAATAGTAATGACACAACATGGAAATTACCTTGACTGCAAAGAAGAGCACTAAGAAGTCAGCAAGTGCTCAGTTATTATTTGCAATGAAACACTATTCCTATTTCAAGGAAGACATGCCTTTTTAACTGGAAATTAAAGCAATGTGAAGCACAGTAGGCTGACTGGTATGTGGCAAGTACATGCAGGTCTGATTAATGGCTGCAACTCAGTTCCCAGAAGCCTGATTGATGGGAACAGGATCTATCAGCAGCAACACTTTTCAGGCAGATTAGCCTAATCACAAGAAACCTCAACAAACAGATACAACTCCATGTAGAGCTGTTGACAGACAAAACATGCCCTCACTTCTGCTGAGAACTCGCACCTGAAGGTGCCTTCAGGTCGGCACTACTGCCAGCAGATAGAGGGGAGCCCACAGGCTCTTGTGCACCCCCAGCCCCTCTGGTTGTTTCTGTACACACTTTGTCCTCAGCCATACTTTTGTCTGAGTACACTTTCCTCTAGGCAGGGTAGGGTGTATTGCACACACAGTCCACATGAAGTTTCAAGTGAAGAAACAGACAAATCCTAAAAACCTGAAAAAATACGCAGTTAAGCCATTGAAGTTGATACCAGTAGGGAAAGTCACATGCTCTGAATCCTCCAAAAAGCAAATAAATCCTAATTTAAGCCACACCTACTTGTCCATGCACAAGTACACAATTTACTATTATTACGATTTCCAGACTGTTTCACATAAACCTCACCTTAGGCCCTACTCTCCCAGGAATATCAGTTTACCCCCTGGTCTTCAAACTGTCTTTCTAAGCTACCTCTTGATTAAACTGCTCTCACCCTTCATTGTTGTTACTATACCAGACACTTCCAGATTATTAACCTGAACATTTGCAGTTCCTGCTGAGAACAATGTAAGTGGGCAAAAACGTATGTGAGAAAGATGCAGTCATTGAGAAGGCCAGAAGTATATTAGAATTCTAGTAGCCTTACACAAAGGAAATCTAGATTGAAAAGATGGAGAAGGAAAGAGAAGACAGTTTCCCCAAAAGAAGATAAACAAACCCCAGCAATCTCTTATTGCATTGTATTATACATATATTATGTAGTAAGATACAACTACAGAAATGATAAATTTACAAAATCCAGCAATTGTATGCTTGGAAGTATCCATGGTATATATTTAAAAAAGCCTTTTCATTCATCCATATATAAACTGCTCATATGAGAAGATATTTGTTAATCAAAAGTGGAGTTACATAGTCTCTCTATATTTGCACAGAATCTGATGTAAAATAGATAATCCATGTGCATGATAATCATATTCCTCCTCAAATAATCCATGTGCGAGACATGAGAAGCCAAAAACTGAACCACACAAACCAAACACAAGTCAGAAATCTGAATTCAAAAATTCAGTAACTGCAACCAAATAATCACTCTATAAAAATCTTAAGGATGCGTACTTATAACCCAGTTAATGATGATATCTAAATGTTAAGAGCACTGTGATGCTCATGGAAAAACTCTCAAGACTAAGAACAAGGATTAATACAAAATTGCATTTTAGAGAACAGACTTGAAATGAGCAGAAATGTCAGTCTGAAAAATGATGCAAGCACCCATCAAGTCACCTTGCAACAGTAGAAAGTGGGTATTTTGTTCACAGTAATGTGATCAGTAGTCATTCAGGATATTTAGATTAGATTTCTATACAAGATAATTTCAAGTACAAATTAATTGGCATTAATTAATAAAGTAGTATTAATTAATAATAAGATTAATGCAAAATCCTTGAAGTTAAACTTCTTCCTTGGCTGACACCATATCTGTGCCTTCTTTGGTTTTCCATATTCAAATAGATGAAGAAAATTGACTGAATAAGTTTATCATCGTGATAAACTTATTTTTGTATCCACCTCAGTTTTTTACTGCTCATCTTAGGAGCTCACCCAATCTGTGAACAAAAGCTCACCTGATGCAGCACAGCAGTGTGGCCTTGCCTGAGTTTTTCTGAGAGAACTGTTGTGCCGCAAATTGGGGGAGGTGAAAGCACAAACTGATATGTAGCTTTTGAGTCATATATCATTTACCAAGCACAGAGACCCTCAGTTTCCAGTTTGGTGAGAACTCAATAATGTAATAAAATGCTGATTTTTATACACATCACTTCTATGTTTGGAGGCATATGTTTATATCTCAAAACAAGAACTCTCAAGGATTTGAGGTACTCTTCTTTTTTGTCAGAAAAAGTCTAGTACTTAGGTTAAATTGAAGATCACAGCACTCTGAGTTTACTACAGTCCTTAGATTGTGCATCGCCTTTGGGAGCCGTTGTGATACTATTGAGATGCTCATTAAACTACAGCTAAACAAACAGATGAGCAGATAAGTAGCTAGATAGGAAGGTCTAAGTGAATCCCTTTTGGGCCTTGCATATGCAGAGAAAGCTTTGCCCTTCTGTGCTTAGTTTATTTTTTTTAAAACAAGCCAAACAGCTAAGTAAGAAGAAAAACAGGAACATATCAGCTCCACATTCTGTCAAGGTGACAGCTCTATTTTGTAGCACTCACTTGTAAAAATTTCGTCTCACTGAGCAAACTTGTGCAATATCTCCTGCTGAGTGACGGCCAGGAAATAACCTACAGATTGGAATGTCTAAGGGGGTATCAGTGATTAATGTTGCCCTTAAGTGGTTTTCTTGTCAGAAACCACTTAGACCTTGACATAGGTACTTTTAAGTTAGGTGTTTGCTTTAAGGCACCCTGCCATAGACCCAGTGGTGTGACCTATGGTAATTATTGTTCAGATTTTTAGCCTGGAACTGCTTAAATCCATGAGGAAGCACTTCTTTTATTCTACTTTATACATTTTCACTGTAACATGATTCAACTTAGAGAGAAGCCAAACAAAAGAATGAGTACAATGTCTCTACAGATAAAAGAAAAAAGGCAGTATTTGAAATGTTTAAATACCTAAAATTATTTTAAAGCTGAAAAGAACAATACTGGGAAATAAACAAAACTGTAACTAAATCCATAGCACATGCTCTATGTCTCAAAGCAGGCCATTTTGATTTTTTTAAATCAGGCATGAAGCGGACAATAAAAAATTTGACATTATAAAATTATAAAAATTATAAAAATTATAAAAATTATAAAAATTATAAAAATTATAAAAATTATAAAATTCAGTGTCAGTGAATGACTTTCACAAAGGAATATGAACTCTAGTGGAAAGTGTTCTTCTCAAAAACAAAACAAATAAAACTCTAAATGATGAATGTGTGTGGTACTGGACTTTATCCCAAAATGTATTTTTACTAGATTTTTCTAACACTAACACTGATATCTCTGTATATTCCAACAGAATACAGAGGAGATGGTGGACAATTATGAAGATAGTATGGCTAAAATTTAAAATGTTGAAGCATACATATTTTTTCCCAAGCACTGTATTGGAACACATTTCTAGAATAATAACAAATTTATCTAATTTTGGATCAAAGTGCAATAGCTGAGCAATTTGACATTCTTAATTCTACAGATCATGTGTAAGTCTTCAAAAGGGTATTATCACACATGTTCAACATGCCATAATCACACACACCTGGGAAAGCATGAGATACACAAAATGTTCTGCATTAGAAATGAAGAAAGACAGGAAGAATTTGGATTTTGATAACTTATATTTTCCTGTGAAGCTATTATATAGAATCATAGAATTATTTAAGTTGGAAAGGACATTTATTGACACCAATGGTAAATCCAGCACTGCCAAGTTCACTACTGTGATCCCAAGTGCCACATGTACATAACTACACCATCCCTCTGGCGATGGTGAGTCTGCCACTTCCCTGAGCAGCCTGTTACAATGATTCACAACCCCTCTAGTGAAGACATTTCTCCTAATATCCAACTTATACCTCCTCTGGAGCAACTTGAGGCCGTTTCATCTTGTCTGACTGCTTGTTACATATGGGTAATGCTTGTTACCTATGGCTGACCCCACCTGTCTACAATCTCCTTTCAGCCAGTTGTAGAGAGAAATGAGATTCCTCCTGAGCCTTCTTTTCTCCAGGCTAGACAACCACAGCTCCATCAGTTGATCATCATCAGGCTTGTGTTTCAGACCCTTCACCAGCCCTGTTGCCCTTTTTTGGACTCGCTCCACCACCTCCATGTCTTCCTTTTAGTGAGTGGCCCAAAACTGAAAATAGTGTTTGAGGTGATGGAAAGTTACCTGCTATGCCCTGCTTCCACATTGCTGCTTGGGAATGAGTAAGTGAAGAGCCCTAATACATGGGTGCAATGGCTCCTCAAATTTTTGGTTTTATTCTCTGCTGAGTTCTCCTTTCACTACTTCCTGATTATTCCCCATGTACTACAGCTCTGTAAAAAAGAATAGAATCATAAAGAAAATGTTGCAGCAGTGGGTCTCCAGGCCAGCTGCAAAACAGGGCTGCATTTAACAGGTGATGATAGCTGTGGCATGAATATTCATCACAACCTTTAACAGATGTTTTACAAAATTTTCATCCTCTGATTTCAAATGAAGCCTGCATACAGTATTCATGAAATCTGGCATTACAAATATTTCTGAAAATCTGATTAACATTTCCTAATGACTCAACAGTTCTGCAAATAGCTATAACTCTAACTCAGGAATGTAAAGCAAAAAAAATAGAAACTAGACTGTTCCACCTCTCCTTATGATGAATAGTGCTTTAAATCTATGAAGGTTTTAAAGGATCCAGAAGGGGGTTATCCACAAAATTGTAAGCCAACCAGTGCTGAAAATATACGACCCAAGAGCCTTCACATTCGTTTTACAGACACATTTATCTACATTTCTTAGACTAAGCAACACACTTAATATGTAAACAAATTGGAATGGATAGAAGTGCTCATTATAAATGCTACACCACCTTCCAAAGAGAATATAACCTGACATCTTCGCATATAGTTGATGCTCTTTGACACCAAGAAAATTATTAAAATTAACAAATTTTTATTTCCAAATTGAGTAATGTGGAAGTTTAAATTTATAGTAAACCAGGGAACATGACAGCATATTAATAGCCAAGGTGGCAGGTTTGTATAATACTCTGGCTTCATAAGGTATAAGCTAATATTTCTACCTTAATAAAAGTTTGGCAGAATTTTCTAGAACTCAGTTTGAGTGGAAATAATAATAGGTACAATGAAGGCACCAGGATACTTCTAAAGCTTATGTATGTCCAACATTCTTATGTATCTCTAAGTGATTTATATGATAGATACAATTTAAAACAAGGAAAAAAAACTTTTTTTTTTTCAAAATCTAGAATTAATTATTTGTTTGTTTTTTTTTTTAATTAATTCAGTATTAAAAATATATTCTAGTTTTACCAGTTTAAAAAAAGCCCCCAAAATAACAAAATCAAAACCCCCAAAATCCCCAAACACCCCACCAGTGCCCCATTCTTGGACACCTATGAATTGTTGTTAGTGCTAACTAACATTATGTGTTAATATGACAGCAATAGCAGACAGATATTAAAAAATAATAATTACTTTCATCCTTCATCTGTACATAATAGCAGGGTAAAAGTTTTAAATTACTTCCTTAAGATAAAATCATCCTCATGACATTAAGTTAAATTGTATTGTCTTATTAGAGCTGAAAAAAAGTTCTGTACTACTAAACATATTTCTGAAAGAAATCAGAAATAAGAAAATATTCATCTTTGAGCTGCAACAGAACACGAAGGTATTGAAACCATGGTCCCCACATTTTATTGCCATTGATTTACTGAGAACTTTTACATACCTTTATTTTATCGAGTAAAATGCTCAAAATTAAGTAAATAGCTGCTGAGTCAAAAATAATTAACATCAAGCATAAAGAGACATGGAGGAAGATATTTAATGTAGCTACTGGCATTTGAACACATAAATATCTCCAAAATGATACATTTTTTTCTTTACGTATTTTATAATACTCTACATATTTAGCACTTATAGACAATTGATAAAACCATTTTCTTTTTGCTCATGGAACCATACTGCTATATTCATTGAGCAGTTTCGTCTCTCACACAGTCAGGAAAAACAGTATAGTAAATGCTTTAAAAACAAAGCTTAGACTTGGGTTAGGGTTAAATAAAGGAAATAGTCTTTACATTTACATTAAAATTTGGGTTCTAGTTCAAGAAAGAACTTTGACCCAGACTCTAAGGCAGTTCCAACCATCACATACTTGGAGAGATCACTTCTCACACTCATTGGGATAGTAAATGCCCTTATTCTCAAAAGATTTAAACTGAAGTCAGCTTAAATCTCTCATGGTTACTGTTTTGATGCATTAACTCTTGAATCAAATGCACAACTGGAAATACAACTTTCATGATTTTGTATTAGACACAGGCACAAAGCTTCATTGTTACTGGGAAACATGTATTTAATGCACACTTTTTTTTTTTTTTTCCCTCTGGCAAATAAAAACAGATTTTAAACCCTTGCTAGGTTTTGTTCCCATGTTGACCTAAGGATGTATTTTCCACCATTTCAATTATGAAAAATGAAAAACAGGGTACTGAAGCTCTCAGATAGCTTTATCACAATGACAAAGAAGAGAGTTGGAAAACATGCCTAAACCCATATGTACCCTAAATCCTGTATTTTATTATTTTTAAATCTAACTACAACTTTCAGAAGACTTTAAACTAGATAAAAGTAATTTGTTTAGTTTTCTTCAATTTCCCTGGCTTTCTTTGCATTCTTTGTGCATTAATCTAATATTTCCAAGTTGCTTGGTTTACTATACTTCCCCTCTCTCCTAGCTGTTTTGAAAATTGTATATTACCTTTATATAAACAATGTATTGTTTTTACCTTTGCTTCGATTTGTTTAGTATCTTGGTTTTGGAACAAAAATTTGATTTTGCTCTTCCCATCATCTGAAGAACCTTTGAGCTGGGAAAACTTGTACCTCCAAAGCACAGCCTAAAGGGAAAAAAAAAAGTCATACAGAAGCAAGTCAATGTAGTTATAATTGAAAATTGTATAAGAAATAGCTGATATCCTTCCAAGGAAAGTTTTAACACCTCGTACATAATTAAATAAATGTAGTGTTCCACATGAGTGGTCAGATGTTCCTTTAATCATACAGATATATTACACTTTGATAGTGCTTGAATAACACCTGTCAGAGTAAATTTGTGAAATTTACCCTGAAATTCCTTTATCTATATTTAATACTGGCTAAACAAAAAAGAGAAGGATTTTTTTCCACTGGTGATCTGTGGAATCCCTACTCTATCGGAAGTGTTGATCTGACATACAAGTCCCCTCCTTCCATATTAAAAAAATCTAATATTAACATAAAGGGCATATCATACTGAAAACAAATATTTATTTTTAAAGGATAAAATAACAAAAGAAAGCTCTTTAATGAGAACATATTTTGAACTTATTTATGAGAGCCCTAGTGAGGAATTTGAGCAAATCATTAATTCCAACCGTATCAGTGGCCTTTCAAGTAATTGAATGAGGAATTGCATTTTGTCTTGTTGAAAAAGACAATTCTTCACCAAAAAAAAAAAAAAAAAAAAAAAATTAGAGCTGTCTGGAAAAACACCTCTTTAAAATTGTATCTAGAGTGGATTTATGTAGAAAAAAAAAATTAACTACTTTGCTTAAAAATGAAAAAGAGCTATTTTTGTGGTAAGCCTTTTCAGCCTCATTTAAAGATATTCCCCCATCCTCCAGATTTTGGACTGTTAAAACTTTTCATTGTGATTCCAATAATATTTCACATAATCAGGAAGTCATCATCACTTACATTGTGCTACTACTTTGATGAGCATTACTTTCACAGCCATCGGAGAACACAGAAACTTAAGGAAACCCTTTCGTCTAAGGGTTTGTAAATTACTTCCTCTTAGTGATGTAGGATGACACTTCCATCTCTTTCTTTAGTCTTTATCTCTGAATGATTTACTATCTACTGGAAATTAAACAGAATATGGGGGAGGTCAAATTTTTAACTGTCCTAAATCTATGCAGGCCCCTTTGCTTCAGGGTGTGTCAGTCTGTATGTCAAAGACGGCAAAAGTCTCTACCCTGCACCAAGCTGAATAAAGTTTGTTGGTTTGTCTTAGCCACCTGAAGAGAAAAGAAACTACAAGGACAGCATTTTAACTGTGCACTGTACACAGAGCAACTGCTAGAATCTTTCTCCAAAATTGTCTCTGTAGAGTTGCCCCTTTCAGATTAAAAAAAGGAACCATAGTCTCAGCACCACTTTCATTCTCTGTGAGTATATGACAGGTGAGCTCCCATCTGCCATAAACAGAGTTAAGGACATTCTGTTTCACAGAAATTAGAGGAATTTGGCAGTTTATGTAAAAATATATCCTATTTGTTTCAAATGTTGTCCTCTTGAGCCCACCAATCTGTGCTACAGAAAATAGAATAGCTTCTCTCATTTCTAAGCACATGAAATTCCTTTGACATTGTTTGATCAAGATGTTTATTTATATTGTATAAATAGTGAGGTAAAAAAAAACCAAAGCAAAACAATCCAATGTATAAAGTCATTCAGGTGGCTATATTCCTACCTGCTTTGTAAACTCCTTTTTTTTTCTTACAGATCTAAAAATTCAACAAATCTTGTCAGAAGATCAAGAACATTGCCTTTCTGCAGGGAGAGCAAATCTACTTAGGTATGTCATTTCCTGAATGAGAAATGTAAAGGGCACTGATTGTCTCTTTATCTCAGGAGAAAACAATCAAAGCAATGAGCTATCATCCTTCTCTTCTCTGATGATATATGGAGAGGCCAGGAGAGAGATGTAGCATTAACAAGGACCCTTAGATGTGCAGGCAAAATCCCAGGGTACTTGGCCTTATTCCCAGTCAGATTAAGTTTGAATGAAGATGAAGGATGTATAGAACTGAGGTACTTTGACATTTCCATGCAGTTTTGCCATGCACTTCATTCCGATTCAGAGGAAAAAGAATGACAGTCACACCAAACCTCAGGCATGACTCAGGAACACACTTCAATTTATGAATAACATTGGTTTTGGAGACTTCTGCTTAGCAAGGGCTCTAAATTAAGAATACTGCAAGATCAGGTTATAGTGTGGAAAGAACTAATCCCAACACAAATGCTCTTCAACATCAAGATATTAAAACAAGCTCCTAGAACTGACAGTCTCTGCAGAGACAGTTAAACACTCTTCATCTAAAGTGTAAGGAGTAGACATTGCTATTGAAAATGCATTAAATGATTCCCACATTAAATAATTATGTGCTCTTTTTGAGTGATCTTCAGCAAATTGCGTACACTTTCCCTCAAAATTGTCCACGTGAGGGAGCAGTCATTTGCGAAAATAAGAATAGGGAAGTGTTGTGAGCTTTAAGGTATTAAGTTGGGAGTACAAAGTGTTTCAAGCTAGTCACCCTGGCTACTCCTTTTTCTAGAGAATCTCTGAATAACAAATCCTACACCCCAATTTAAAATGGAGAGAACTGGTTCATTATGGTAGAGTCTGGATATGTGTGTACTTCAATATACCATACTACATTAAAAGTGTAACAGAGAGCTTAAACCATTTAAACTAGATGTTAAAAATCTAAATAGCAAAAATTGGGTAAATTAGTTAATCATACGACCAGTAAGACCCATTTAAATCCTTTCTCCTTTAATCCTTAACCAAAGAGGCTGAAGTGCTATCCTGTGTAGCCAGAACTGCACATTTTTCACAAGTAGCACATGGATAAGGGATGCAGAATGTTGTGACTGCAGTCACATCAATCTTAAAATAAAGTATCTTGGGGATCACTGGATTAATTAGTCTGGTTGCATATGTTCTGAGTGTGGTTCTTTTCTTCTTCTCATTTTCATTGCTGCAACATGCATAAGCAGGGACAAGGACCAGACCCACCCTTTTTCAAACTATACACTTTATAGTGCCAAAATAAGAAATGAGGGACCTGACCCACCTGCCTGAGCACCAGTTTCACACCGATGTGTAACTACAGCAGTGAAATTAACTCATGAGAGTTTCATGTGTTATCTTTCATGATCCTATGGACTGACTTCAGTGTTACAGTGTTCACTGTGCTGACTCTTCCAAATTCTAATTTTAAAGGCTAATTCTACTGCATAGGTATTGTTGGGAATACTGATCTACACCACTGTCAGAGTAATTATTTTTAATGTTTTTGAATATCAGAGTTCCTCAGAACCATTTTGTTGAATGATTGCCTCAGAAAGTTAACATAGGCTGTTACAATTTTGTACAAATATATATATATATATATATACACTCTTAACAAGTAAGTACATTTGTAACACATGCTGCCTTTTTTGATAACTGTCAAACACCTAAATGTGTGCCACATAAACTATTTCTAAATCAGTTTTCAGGAATTATGGTATATCAGCAGAAGTACCTATGGGTTTGAAGGTGCAGTGTTACTGAGCTCAACACTCATAGGGGCTACCTTTAGCTGACAAAACCAGCCTGTTCTCTTCAAATACTTCCCTCAGTAACTGCATAACCTGCATCACTGGGAATATTTTACAGGCCTATATACAGCATTTATAGGAAGCAATAAATTTTGTTTGCCCTAAAATAGATCTGACAGATGGACCAGATGCCAATTAATTTTAAAGCACAAATAGTAACCAAATTAAAAAAAAAAACTCTCTTGTAGACAAGTGACATCAGCTACTTGTGAGGATCCTGACACACCTTTCAAGTGTGGAACACATGGAACACAATGTTATGATTCCTTGATGGAAGATGAAGAGGAGAACTCAGTGTGCAGTATTTATTGCCTTGAAAAGAGAACTCTCATTTAATGCGTAGAGATAGAATTTAGTAACAACAGCAAGCAGTCCAATTCAGCAAGTGGGAACCAAGGCATACACTGAACATACCACCAGTGCCATAGCTTGCATATTCCCAGTGTGGTCACAGAAAATCTGACATAATTCATCTATGTCTTGAAAAATGCACTGTAAGACAATCTCTTCGAACAAATACAGGATGTATCAAGCATAAAATTGAAAACAACCAATAAGATATAAATCCTTTTCCCAATTATTATTCATATATTGCTTAGGCTGCTTTTTGCATTTTTCCCCATTTAATAAAATTAACTTCAAAGAATACCAGAATGCAATGCAAATAAATAAACTGCGCAGACGAGCTGACAAATTAGATTTAAGACTCCTCTTGAGATGCTATTAAATTATTGTAATAACAAATCATCAAAAAACAAAATCCTGTATTCACTGAAATTAACAGGATTGTTTTTCCTGTGACGTATCTGGGACCAAGATTCTTCAGCAATACTTTTTAATGAGAAATATTTTATTTATAAGTAATCATCTAGGACTCATTTGTGCTAGTCTTTGCAAACAAATTACTGCCTGTTATCTTCTGCTAGTATTATCCTCCTATAATTAAAAAAAGATCCTCTCTGCCTGAATATTTTTATTTTATAGTTGTTACATAAAGGCAACATATAAATGACACATGGAAGAAAAGCTATTGACTTCTATATCTGTAATACAGTCACATAAATGAAGAAAATCATATTGTTTCTATTCTTTGCAATAGTGCTTGATCAAGAACACATATTTTATAAGACATCTTGGAAAATACTTTCACATTCATAATATATGTCAGTTTGCTACTCATTCCCAGAATCTTGGACTAACCCACATAGAATTTTGGTGAGATGACACCAAACAAAATCACTTTCCATCTAAGTAACGACACCAGAAATGTGGAAATACATCATAACTATAACTATCTTTGTTTTGGCTACAACTAGGAATATTCATTAGAGTTTTTGGGTTTTTTTGAGTCAAGAGTTTGTTCTTTTCCTAAATAGAGACTGGATTATCAAACAAATACAGAATAAATAGGTGACTGTATTTTTACTTACCATGCTCTAAGGAATATTCATAGAAATGTGAATGTCTGACTAGTCCGTGGCTCTGGGATAGATATATCATTTAGGATACAGAGGGCATTATGCATTGGCACTAGGAAAGAAAATGTGTATTTTGTCAACATAAGAATCTCCAACCAGAACAGATTTAATTCTTGTCCTGTGGATTTAGCGATGAACTACCTTCAATTTATTATTTAAGAGTTTTGTCTCTTCTGTGTCAAATTATTCACTGTGGACTGACTCTCTTCTTGCAGAAAGACTACTTGCACTTAATAAACTTGAGCAATAGTGTTTGCATCACATACTGCAATGGCATCATTTCACCTGCCAGTGAAGCCACATGAGGTGCAGCTGAAGTCACTTGGAGAAGAAACTAAGGGAAGACCTCATCACAGTCTACATCTTCCTTGTGAGGGAAAGTGGTGGGGCAGACACTGGTTTCTTCTCTGTGGTGACCAGTGACAGGACCCAAGGGAATGGCCTGAAGTTGTGACAGGGGAGGTCAGGGTGGATATTAAAAAAAGATTATTCACCCAGAGGGTGGTTGTGCACTGGAACAGGCTCCCCAGTCAAGTGGTCACAGTACCAAGTCTGATAGAGCTCAAGTTGTAGAGTGCTCTCAGGCATAGAGTGTGATCTTGGGACTGTACCATGCAGGACCAGCAGCTGGACTTTGATGATTCTTACGTGTCCCTTCCAACTCAGGATATCCTATGGTTTTATGAAATACATCTTGTCTACATACATGATCTATAGAAATCATAAGCATAATGTCATTCCACTGACATGAATCATACAGGTTTTATTACGTAATAGCAAAAGAAGTTTGGCTTCACTAGGATGCTTGGATAAAAAAAAAAAAATTCTGTCAGTGTTTTATAATGATTAGACAGCCACATCCCAGACCACCTGTAAATGGTGGAGTAAACAAAGAAACCGTTTTTATTAAGGAAAGAATGTCAGAGGTCACTTTTCAAGTCCTAGTTTCATCAAATCCCTTTGTTGTCTTTTCCATCACACCTTCAAAAATCTATAGCTGTGCTTTTCCAACACTGCCTCCTTTTTTCTTGATTCTCTGACTGATTGGCTTATTCTTCCTTTTACATTTTTAAGGCATTTTTTAATAGGTGATATATGTAACAGAATTATGCCAAACTTTAATGGGCACCTTTCAAGCTAATGCTGTTTGTCATCTGACTAAAATACATGGTATTCCTTACAGTCAAACTAAATCAAGAGCAGAAGCCCTCTAGGTCTTTGTTTTTGAGAATAAAAGTAATTGAGTCTTCAGGCACCTGGGATACACCTTAATTTGTCTGTTTGTCTCATAGCTAATTGAGAAAGATTTCATTCTTGCCAAGTGACACTTTGTCCAGAGTTATAGCAGCGGTAGGCAACTGAGTAGGATTAAGATCTTGTTCATGTTCAGTTCTACTGTGTTACTGATCTCTGGAGACTGTCTTACTACAAAAGAATTATGGTCCAAGGCAATTTCCTTTGTCAGCTGCTGCAGCTTTATAACTGTAAAGGGAAAGACAAGGGAGGACACAGAGGATAAAGAACAAAAATGAGACAAAGGAAAAAGGCATGAAAGTCGGCCCTTATAAAATAACTGTTCTTGTCCATTACTGAAATTACATAGAATGCTAAAAGACTACAGTGTATTTGCTTGCTACTGATGGACAACTTACCAATATTTGTTCCTAGCCACAGAACATAAAACATGCTTAATGTCTTATATTAAAGTTATAGTAGCTATTTGTTCACTGTTTCGGCTTTGAAGCATGGAATAAATATTTTTGCGCAAGTTACATCATTAAATCTCCATCTTCCACTGAGCCTGGTTTCTTTCTGCCTTTCCTACTACTGAAATTTGAATATCAAGGAAGTTTTTATATGCTGTTTTATTTCAATATGCTGTATATGTATTAGTTGCATGAAGACACATACAAGAAAACATGGGAGTTTGTATCCCTAGAAAACATGGAAGCTTGTTCCTAAAGAAATTAAGAGAAATACTGATCTGTGTGATTTAGTAGCCTTTTGGTATGAAAACCAAATTAAAGATATTTCAATGCTATTTATTGCTCATGGTGTATTCTCTTTCTTCGGTGAAACGCTCAGGGTGTCTGCATGAGAACACAGGACAGGTACACTGATGTTTCTTGATAGGCACCTTGTGGGCCATTATGGAGCCTTTTCCTACTTTGTTCTAGTACCACCATATAATTCAGCAGCACCTTAATTTATTTTCAGTCCTACAAGGGATAATTTTTTTTCTCTTGTGACAAATATATATTTTTGACTGCTGTTTTAATGAGCAGTAAATATGATGGAGTACAGACACCACTTTGCTCAGGTAGGTACATGGCAATGTATATTCACACAAACACATACATAGATTATTAATGGAATTGACGATGCAAAGATGCATTTTATAGAAAACAAATTTAATGAATATGTCATTAAACCCGAAATATATATAATATACATATTTCCACGTATATCCAGCCACACATTTTTTATGGAAGTACATTAAGAATCAGTTTTTGAATGGCACTTGAGAAAGTAGTTTTATATATTGGATCACTTTCAGGATAGTGGTTAGATTAACTTCTGTACATGTCTTACTGTTCTGTGTAATCTATATGTCTCCATAGTTAATTCTTAAGGTGGCTATTGTGGCTGCAAATCTTATTTATAAATGTTCATCATAATGCTTATGTATGTCCTTACCTAACAGAAATTGCCCATAAAAGAGCTACATTTGTTCACTAAAACACTCATGTCTATATACTAGCTAATGTTAGACAAATTTAGGACATGAATGCTGGGATGTAGTTGGGCAGTTGGGTTGTTTCTCATTTAACCCAATTTGTAGTTGGGTTAAATGAGAAAAATGTTTTCCCTAGTTAACATTGGAAAAATGGCCTAGGATAAAATTTGGTATATAGTTTCTAAGAACTGACACAGAACTTTTTGAATCTTTTTAGAATTTTCATATTTTGAAACCAAATAAACAAACATTTAGCATATGGAATATCTCTAGTGAAAAATTATGTCTGGAGTAGATGGTGTATACTAAGACACCTTGTAGTGCAAGGAGTAACTAAGCAACTAAGTAACTAAGAATCTGGAAAAGAAAATAAAATATTAAATGGTCTTCACAAGGATTAGTTAAATTCACTTTTCATAGAATGCCAGCAAGAAAAAAAGAGGGAAGCTCAGTAAGGGGATTTTATTTAAAATCCTGTATTTCAAATAAAATAAAATTGGTTAAAGGTGGTGGACATTTTTTGAAGAAGTCCCCAGTGGAAGAGATTTAGGGAAACACCCTATTGATTAGAATTACATTTATGTGCATGCCAACACAGGAGGCTGGTGGCTTTTTGACTCCAGGTTTATAACTACCACAAATGAAGGACCATTTCATAAAAATAATCATAATCAAATGTGTGCCAATGTTGTCTTGGGCTATGTGTCATGGTTGCTTTAAATAAAATTCCTAATGAAAGATGACATCTTGCACTGGAGCTTTGGCTCTGAAAAGTACTACAGAAGAACAAGGGCACAAATACACTTGTCACTATTTTTTAAGGTGTAAGGAGAAAAATTACTTCATGTCCAAAATTCTATTTGGTAGTTTACAAGCTACTTATCTGAACTGAGAACTAATTTTCTGAAATATTGGCATAATCTGATTTAACCAGGTAGTCTTAAAAACTGCTCAGTCTCCTTCCAGAAAATTACAACGGCTTGTTATGAAGCATCATAGCAAAATACTCTAAATGACAAACTACTGTTGACTCTATGAGTTGTCAGTCAGAAAATGAAAGCAGAGAATATGCAGCAGAAACAGCTGTAATTTATGACAGTGCTGTTATAATCACATCACAGTGCAGATTTTTTTTGAGTAACTCAGTTTAATACTTTGTGTACTCGTATTTATCACAGGTCTGTGCAGACACAGAAACAATGCTTTTTTATCTAATTAGGATGTTTGACTTGAAATACATTTAGCACAAATGACAGGTTTTAACCACTAATTTCAATTTACATAGTTAAGTATTATTCGAGGATTAAATGACAGCAAACAAGGAAACAAGCCTACATAGGGGGGCTGTAAGGCTTTTGTCTGGAAATCATAAACATAATGAGAGCCATTTACCCCCATACACTTGTTCATGAACACTGGAAGTGAGTTTGGGGTTTAGAACATCTGTAAAATTTTGACTGCAATTTGTCAGGCATGTCAAAATCTATTGACTTACTTAAAATGTGAGAGAAGGAAAGAATTTAAATATTGCTGCATTTCTTGGAACATTTGAATAACTGAATAACTGTTAAAATCATGAGTTAAAGAATTTGGCTTCCTTCATTTCAGTTTATTAGCAATTATGCACTTATAAAGGCAATTCACAGTCAATTCATTAGTAATTAAGAAAGAAAACTTAAAATACCATCAGCACAGTATTAAGTATAAGATTGACATTGCCTGGAGATTCACTGAAGATACCACTGCAACAAAATTTAAGACCGGAGTTCTCAGAAACTACTTTTTTTCCAAAAAGACTTTGTTTTTAAAGGTGTTTGCATTCTGGGAAACATGAAAATGTAAAACTAAATAAGAATAAAAAAACATTTAATGATATTAATCAGATTTCTTCTCCAGGTACTTGTCCAAGACCTTCTATGAATTCATTAAATATCTTGCATCTGCATGGTTATTCTCTGTGTTATTCTGAGAGAAATGAACAGGTCAGTCTGACATTGAACTCTGAAATCTTTGAAATATGGTTTTAAGTTAATCTTTACCCAAAAAAGAGTGGCTGAATTTGGTATGAGCAGCAGCAAAATAAAAGAAGATAATATGTAGAGCAGGAGCACCTATTTCATGAAGGCAGGCTGAAAGAGTTGGGGCTGTTGAACCTGGAAGAGAAGGCTCCAGGGAGAGCTTATTTTTGCTTTTCAATACTTAAAGGAGGCTTACAGTAAAATGGAGAAAGAGTTTCTAGCAAGGCCAACAGTGATAGGACAAGGGACAATGTTTTTAAAGTAAAAGAAGGTAGAGTTCAGAGAGGTGAGACAGTGCTCCAAGGAGCTGTGGATAGCCTGTCATTGGAAGTGAAGAGATAATAGTTTGTACTGATTTTTCAAATACTAATTGTAAAAAATCCTAGAACTTATGAAGAATTATACACAAATATCATTTTCATGAATGATACGGCATTTTAAATAATGTTTTTGTCTTTAATACTGAGTCTGTTAATTCATAGGACACTTGCTAGTACTTTTGTATAGTCTTAATTCACACTGCATATGTAAATATTACTAAGAAATGAATGATTTAATTAAAAATTTAACCATGTTTTCCTTGTCCTGAAAAATAGTTTCAATTTTTCATTGTTTTTTTCACTTCTTTTTTTTGTTTTGAAAACAGATTTTGCTTCATATGAACGTCATAAGGTAGAAAATAACATTTTTAGCTTAAGTGACTATACAGGTCTAGTTTGCATTTCAATATATATGAGATTAGCAATATTGTTGAAGAACATTGCCAGCATAGACACAATTTACACTTGTCATCATTATGAAAAAGATATCTCAATAAATTTTTGGCTAAGAGCATCACAAATTTCATCTTTCCATAAAAGGATGGAGACTAGTTAATGCTTTTCCTATTTGAGCACCCACTAAAATGTGGTTGACACACTTAGATTTCCAACGTTTCACCTTATGGCTTGTTTGACAATTTAAATTGTAGCAGTCACTTGGCAACAGATTATGTTGCTTTCTATTGTATTGTTTATTTTCTTTTCTAATGCAATTGCCATCCTTATCTCACACTGCCTAATACCTGGTTACCTAACAAAACAATGTCATTTTTTCAAATTCATGGTGTACTGCTTTATTCTAACATACAATACAATACATATGATACAAGAAATAATGGGTTCAAACTGAAAGAGTACATTTAGGTTAGAGATACAAAATTTTTTTTTTACTATACTTTAATATATATATATAAATTTGGGGCATGGGGGAAAACTGCATTGTTTTTTACTAAGCTACTGCATTTTAATGTTGTTGTACTGATTTTTTCTGTAGTATCTTCTAAACTGATAGTCACATTTCATTGATGAATTATACAAGGCTATTTGCTTAACAAAAAGAAACAAGGTTACGGAAGTGTCTGAATTTAAAATTCATCTCTTTGTGCAAACAAACACAATGGACTGAGAAGAATAAAAGGGTTTGGGTTAGTGGAGTAATGAGGTTGGAAGAGTTGACTTAAGATAGAGCATAGGAACAAATTCTGGCATCTAGGGGATATTTTCTGCAATTGGTGGTGGCAATGTTGCAGTGTCTCAAAGGAAAATAGGTATGGAAGAGAAGTGGAACTTGGAAGAAAGATCCTACCATTAACAGCAGCGTCGACTAATAGCAATAAAGCCTGAGCACATTTTAGGACCTGCCAGCAATCAGTGGAAATGTCGACATATAACATACTCATGGTCTCAATGATTTTACTGAGACTTGGATGGGTGATAATATAATATGGAAATTGATTCCATACTATTTGCTTGATAAAGCAAACTCTTTCATCAGTTGTACTGAGCTTTTTAAAGCTGAGAGTTAAAGCTGATGGGTGAGACATATGGACTATGGTTGATTTATCTTTTTACAGACATCTGAACAATAATAGCTAAAATACAAGCTGAGAATTGTGGAATTGCTGTAATAGTACACACTCTTTCCCATTAAACAAGAGAAGAGAATGGAAGATTATTTTCAAGCTCATAGATAAGACTGAAAACAAGAAAATTATCTTTTTTCAAAATCAAGGACACACCAGCAAAACAAACTATCAAGCTGAATCAGTGTGGGCTTTCATGTGAAATTAAAGAATAAAGACCTGATGCTTGTTTCAGATTGGTATCAGTATTGACTTCTCAATAACAAGGACACAACAGAATACTACCACTCACATACTTAGAAATCAGTCTCAAATTTAGACTAAAGCATGAGAGATTTGAGAAGAAATGACCTCTTTCTACAGAGAAGGACATTTTGAGGATGTACTACTTATATCCAAATATTAGAAATAACGAGGAATAATAACAGTGTGAAGGGAAAAAAATTATTAGAACTTTACCTTTGTGGCTGCATCAAAACAGACAAAGCCCATGCTAAAGTCGATGGTAAGTCCCATAAGATGACTCTCTAAAACACAGGCATACGTCTTGCACTGGAAAAGAAAAACCAGAGAAGATAGTTACCACAGAAGAAAATTTTTTTCTAGGCCCACTCTTTCTGAGTCTTTATTTCAGTGTTTATATATCCCAAAATTATTGTCAGAAATAAGTCACTATTTCTGTAAATATGTCAATATTTTTGTCAGTGTATTTCAAATAAAAGGGTCTCTGTCAGTAATGAAATTGTCTAAGTCATATGAAAACAAGCATCACTTCCTTTAGGGAAAAAAAATGAAAGACGCTAAGAATTGCCTCAGTGGCTTACTAATAAAATTTTCTAAAAGGAAAACTGTATTATTTTCAAGCATCCCTATTTGCTTTTCATACCCAGCAACAACTTTTAAGATTAATATATTCCTTTTATCTTTTCAAGAGAAAAAAAGAAAAGCATATGTATAGAATCTCTTTGGTACACTGTTTCTTGTAGTTTTCTGTTGTCCTAAATCTCAGGGAAAAAGACAGTATTTCATAACATTTAGCAGCTAAAGGAATTATCTGAAATATCTTTTTTTTTTTTTTTCTTCAGATAGACCAATATATCTCAAAGGTTTATATGAGAAACCTTGGAATTCTGAAAGACTTTATCAGTCTACAGTTTCAAATATATGCCTCTATTTATTTCCATAACATCACATTTTAATACACGCTGTGAGACATTTATAAATGTAATTTTCAGCATCAAAACTACTGCTGTGCTTGAAGGCTGACTTCAGCTACAAAATGACAGACTTGCCTTTTTCTCACAAACTATGTAAAGAAAAATTAAAACTTTTCCAAATCAGATGCAAGTTCTTTAAAGAAATCATTCTTATTTTATAGATATTTTACCCTTCAGGTTAAATGAAATGCAGCTATACTCTTCAAATATTGCTGTAGCCGCTAAAATTATGAAATGAGAACAAAGACTTCCACAATCTATAATGTGTCAGCAAAATCAAAATATAAATTGCAAACATTGGAACAATGTGGGTTATGAATTACAAAAGAATATGATTATTTTTGGCATTTTGATTATCAAGGATAAATCACAGGTCTTTATTTATGTATTCTTTGGGTGGGCTCTTTGGATTCTAGATGGTCATCCTCAGAACACAAGAAGCTTGAAGGTGCATTAACAATGTCTAAATAGAAAATAGAATGAAAGAAAATTGAAAAGTTTATACTTAGTGTTTTTATTAATAAATAAAAGTGGATTTTTCCTTTTATTCTTCGATCAGCTACACAAGAAGGCTGTTATGAATTTATACAAGAAGGTTGTTATGTAAAGTTTGATGGTAAATCACTGTTGAAAAAGAAAAGGATATTGCCTTTGGTACTATCTCGTTAGCAGAAGAAAAAAGTGTAAAGTCCTATATTTCACAGTTACAGTTCATTAAGTCATATGCAAAAATTTTCAAGTTCTGCATGCAAAGCAAAAAATGTACAGTTTTGTGGAATTATCTTGCAAACACCTTACAAGATACCAACTGCATTTTTATTCGTTAATGTTCAAGATCTGGAACAGACTTAGAGTCTTTACTGGAAATTAAATTTGGCAATGAGAACGTGTCTCAGATTAGAAATACATACTGTCCTCTAAAGTTATCTAACCTCCCACCCCAACACCAGGGGCCAACCTCCAGTGTGCACTACAGCACCATCCTGAGCAGGCACAGCTCCCTCTGCCTCAGTCCAGCACTGTGCCTGGTTAATTAGCCTCACTGGGAACTTTAGATTCATGAGAAACAGGACATACCAGCCTTGGTTCAAGGCTGCACTGAAAAAGCAACCTGCTTCCAATACTGAAGGGTATTTCTACAAAAGGCAGTGCACAGTTTGTGGAGAAATATCATCTAGTTCAGCTTGGTATAGTTATCTACAGGAAGAAACCTGAGATCACTAGTAGCAGTTGATTATTTAGTTCTTCTTTACTTAAATATAGAAGACCATTCTACGCCCTCAGACTGTGATGTTTAAAACAATCTAGAGAAGAAAAGAAGTGAAAATAGCAAAAAGATCTTTGGGCAGTGAGAATTTAGTTTCCTTGGGGAAGAATGTCCCTTGGTTTTTGCAGGTTCTATCCACTTGCACATGATTCTGGTAACAGCTCAGAGTAGGGATGTGAATTTCCAGACACTAGTTAACTCCTGTAAGACTTTTCTCATCTTTACTTTCTTTAGGTTGTCTTTTAATTCAGATATTTGGAGAAAACAGAAAGGAAAAAATCGTTATCAAGATACATGATAATTTGAAGTTTCTTATATATTTATCATTTGAGAACTTTAAAAGTGGCTATGAATAATATATACTGTAGATGTTTGGCTTTGGTTGCTGATTTCTCACAAGAATTCATGAAAATCTTATCAGAACTGAAGCATTCGCTTCCCATAAGAAGCAGAACACACTTCAGCAGTCATTTGCTGTTCTACCACAGAATACAGAACGTTACCTTTGGTTTATTAATAATTCAATGGGTCAGGCAGAGGCTGAAGGAGACAACTGAAAATTGTTCCTTAGAAACTATTCCCTCAACATACATGATTTAAATTATGGAAGGAACAATATATTGTGAACTCCATGTAAGCCATCTGTGAAGCTGAAACAAAGTGAACTATAAAACTAAGACTTAATACAGATTTTTAAACTCGGACTAAACTTCCATGAAAACATATGTTACAGCACTGCAACATAAAGCAGGTTACATAACAATCCTTACATTAGAGAACAAACAACTACAGTACATGTAAGAACAGCAAGAAAAAAGTTCATGTTGGAAGAGGTTGAAAGAACTTAAAGTAGCAGGAACACAAAGGGAATATATATATAATATATATAATATATCTATTATATATAATATATAATTAATATATAATATATATAGTAATATATATATTATATATAGTATATATATAATATATAGTATATATATACTATATATAGTATATATATAAACTATATATATATATATATAGTAATATATATAACTGCACATCATTATGCAAGTTATAGTAGTCTCAGATTCTTCATGCAACAATGCTGTGAGAGAGTAAGGAAAAAAGATTTTCATTTCAACTAATTCTTTTAAATAGGTAATTATGAAAATGGATTATCATCACTTACTACATTACGAAACTAATTAAAGAGTGACTGGAACACACCAAAATGACACCACTGTGTCATTGTACCATGTTATTGCAAAATTATTATCAATTTGACTATGCCTCCTCTAATATATTTCTTTTCCAAGAAAAAAACAACTGTTTCATTTTGGTTTATATATACCTCTGGCAGAAGCTATGAATTAGGTTGAAACAGAATTCATTATATATTTATAGTAATGCATTTTAAAAATATTTAAATCTTTTATATATTCTTTGGAATTAGATAAGAATTGGCCTCTGATTAACCTCTTCTGGAGGTTATAGCCATTGAGGAAGAGTTACTGTTTGCATGATTATGGAGTAGGACATAACAAAGTTGAATAATTTTAAATGGTAGTTTTAAACAGAAGTTACATTTTCAAAATTATATTATTTTATTGTAAAACAAACTCATTCGATTAGCATTCACTTCCAGTATGAATATTCATATCAAAATGATTGCATAAACCATAATTTTAGTACAAATATAGAGTTGATACCTTAATTTTGAACCTGTCATTTTTTTTTCTCACAGAGCAATGAAAGAAGTTGCTGGAAAAAATTATACCACCAGATTTTATCTGCATCTGTGGTTTGGTAGATGAAAGCAGTAGTGGATTGTTGAAAGAAATATGAGGAGGCCAAAACCAGTTATATAAAAATATTCTATATTTTTTTCCAAATCAAGATGTGGGAAATAAAGAAAAAAAGATGAAATAATAAGTGTGAGTTCCACGATAATATTCCATCATGAGTAGCCTGCCTGTTTGTCCACATTCACAAATCTGCTATAATCAATCAATCAATCAATCAATCAGGAAATCATTACTTTGAGTTCTTAATTGCTACATAAAACATCAGAAGAGACAAAAAAAAGGTGAAAAGATTAAGATGAATTTGAGGTTAAAATTATAAAACAAATATTATAATTTCATAAAACAAATTCTTTTGGATAAGTATGAGGGCAATTTTGAATAAATACAACTCTAAAACCCAAAAGAAAAATCTAAACCAGGAATGTTACAGTATGAATCAATCTGAAAGCAGAACAAATATGAGGTGGCTTCCAAGATCAAGGTTATTCAAGAAAAATGCCATATATTCTCTTACTGATGGCACAGCAGTACTTCTGTAAAGTATGTTGCAGTAAATTATCTAAGAAAGACAAAAACTCTCAAATATTTAGTGGCAGAGGATATGTATTATTGCAAGTTTTACATGGAAAATCTAGTCTTAGATTTTCCAGCATCCAAGTACAGCTTAAAAGACAAGAATAGTTTCTATAAAAGGTAACAGCATATATGAATTTAAAAGAGGAAAGATGAACCTCCTTTGACTCCTCTTGCAACAAAGGTACTGTGCATTAAAACTGACAGCAGTGTAGTTTTTGCAAATTGGATCTTCATTAGTATATACCCATTCAGTCCATTTGCATGTGGTGGTTTGCAGGTCAGAAAAGGGCTCAAATATAACTAACTAACACTTTGTCTGAATAAAAACATGTCAGTGCTTGCTTTCCCAGGAGGACTCAGAAAATGTGTGAGCCAATACTTGCACAGGCTAATATGCTAATAGGGCTCGGGTAGGTGTGTATAACTCCTGCCAACATCAACTAAAGCTGTTCTAACCCCATGTATTCTTCATGATTAAAAAATCAATATTATAATTGGGATTAGGTGAATTATAATGGTGGTGGGTGGTTTTATTCTTCTTTTCTGAGCCAAAAAGTCATGACTTTTTGGTCATGGGAGAAGTTATCTTTAAACACTCTGATACGAACTTTTGCTATAAAAAATCATATATAAATAATCTGTATTTGAATGTTGTCCATCTTTGCACTGTCATTTGGCAATAAGAGTAAATACACAAGAAACGTGAAAAAAGAGTGCCGCATCTGAGGTACAATTTTTGTTCTTGCTTGTATCTAGTAAATACTTCACTCAGTATTCTCTCATTCCTGGTATTACAAGGAAAACTTAATTTCTGCAAGGTTCTCTTGTGATATTCAGTAAGAAATAAGGTAGCATGTAAGCCAGTAAGAATATCTAAACAGCTGGATTTTGTCCCTGATCCATAGATTGTTTTTCCTTGTCTGTCCATGAGCTTCAGTTAACAAATATGTATCACGTTGTCATAATAACTCAAAGATAGTATTTCAGGTGGCCTCTTCTGAAGCTAGATTGCAAGGTGTTTGAGATCAGCAAAAGCAATTACTTACATAAAAGTGTAATAACTTGAGAGCTGCAGAAGGTCATAATATTTCTTAAATCACATCATTATTTCATATGGGCCTAATTTGTTAATGTACCAAAGATAATCACCAAGGCAGTTGCTCTTACCTGTATCCGTTCAACTTCTAAAAAAGTTGCCGTTTGGAAGGCTTTTTCCCATAGTGTTAGGTCAGACTCTAGTTCCACAGAAAAGTAAAGATCTTCTCCAGATTCAGACTGGACACTGAAGCAGTGTTTCCGACGGTCCAGTAGATCACTGTCCTGATGAAAACCTAAAGTTATATAATCTGGCATACATCAATTAATATTTTTAATTGCAAACATTTATGCCTCAAACCCAGCATTTTTAAATGGCATTTTAAATGACAGGAGTAACCACAGTCACCAAGGAACTGAAAATCAGGGGTTTGGTCCAAACATTGACATTTCAATGATTTTTAAAAGTATGTCTATATATTCAGAATGGTACAGAACAGCATATCTCAGGCAGTAATATTTTAACAAATCACTTTTAGATTAGACACATTCTATTAAAGTTTCCCACTTTCTATTCACATGAGGAACACAAATATCAGCTTCTCTGACTTATTTGATTTACACACCCCACTCTGGAAGGTTGGTTAAAGAAATATATTTATTTTAAGAAGTATGAAAAGTCCATACATTCTGTTTTCTTTATAGAGACTAGAGAAAACAAGTTTATATCTCTGTAGGCACACAAAATACAACATACAATCCGTCTTAAAATGGATACTGCCAGTAGAGACTACAGTGGCTCCCCATGGTTAAGTTGCTGGCTTTGGTCCTGGAGGAGAAAATTACTTTTGGCTTTACTTTCAACATAATGTGATACAATGGATATCAGGTTATAAATACTTAATAATTAATGATTGCTAACATCTGTAATCAGTACAAAACCAAAGAATAAGCAAGTTAATCAGGAAATCCATTCATTTAAATTTTTTCAACTATTTTGTTAAATTTATTTATTTAATATAAAGGATGTTTTACGCTAAAATTCTGGCATATAATTTCTTCTTGTGAAAAATAGGCTTGCAGAAGCAGGTTTAATTAATTTAGTCTTTGCTACATCAAAGAAATTGCCACAAGTCACAAGCTCACCAGCTGTCTTTGACAGTACATTGGATATTTGGGTTAAAGTCACCTGCATGCAATTTCCACACAGCTACCCCATAGCAAAGGGCAGAGTTAAGTTCAGTAAAGGAGACTCATGGGACAGTATTGCCTTCTGGTCATACACAGCTTGAATAGACCAAGGGGAGCACAACCAGCTGATACAAGCTGGAAGAGCAGCTTACACTGTTCAAGTCAGCTCTCCCTGGGGCAGAGAACCACGAACCTAAAGCTGATTGAGAACAAAATATATAAAACAGGAACCTGTCTGAAACTATCACTCTGAGGTATACAAGCAGGCAATGGGAGAGCAAGCACTACTTTCCCCTTTCCATTCATTTAGTAAAACTGACAGATATGTTTAAGAAAGTCAGTACATCATGCATTCAATAATGTTTCTGGTTGAAGCTTGCTTTACAATTTCTAGAAGAATCAGCTATAGAGGCATCATACCCTCTCTTTGCATTCACCATGGCAAAAATAAGTTGCTAGGATTTTAAAATGACCAGTCATTGTGGAAAAATCTCCTTCCTTACTTCCATCAAGTACTAAGCTTAGAAGCTCTAGAGTATTAAGTCATGCATGAAAAAATCAGCATGAACATGTTTGATCTTAAAAGATAGCACTTCCAAAAAACCAAAGAATCTTCAGAATTTTCTTTCATATATTCACAAGGATGTGTTAGGTGTAGCTAAATAGTCAGATGTAGCTAAATAATAGTCTATGTCCTATCAGAAACGTTTTGTCTCTTTTTTGTGGTATCTCTTTTCCCCCTCTCTTTTTTTTTCCTTTTCATTCGGGCCTTCTTCTAAAACTGAAGTGTCAACTCTCTTCTCAGTATATTGTGACCAGCATTAAAAATAGATGTTATAATATCCAGGTTGTTGCTAATGACATCTATGGTCCATTGCACACACAGCCTCAAAGCACAAAGAACAGAAGCGCTGCAACAAATGTTTAACCTTGTGGATGTGTGTAGCAACAAAACACAGCACCAGAGTGGCTTGTGTTGGAAGGGACCTTAAAGATCACCCAGCTCCTTAAGTGAAACCTTTTACTTGATCAGATTACTCAGAGCCCATCCAGTCTGGCCTTGAACATTTCCATCAAACAAATACAGATCGGACACCTGTAACTTCTCTGGGCAACTTGTTCCAGTGCCTCACTACCCCCACAATAAATAATTTCATCCCAACATCTAATCTAAACCTCCTCTCTTGCAGTTTGAAGCCATTCTGCCTTATTTTGTCTCTACGTGCTCTCCATCTTTCTTTAAGGATCCCCTTAGATGCTGAAAGGCCACAATAGGTTCACCCTGAAACCTTCTCTCTTCCAGGCAGAACAATCTCAGTTCTGAATGAGAAAAAGCACTGGAAAGCCCTCACTCCTCCAGGGCAGAAAAGCTACTTCTTTTAGAATAACAGCACTTCTTGTCTAACAGATCTCAAATGGTGTCTTGAACTCCCTGTGCTTTCAGAGCTAAACCTGATTGAACGGGCCTGTTGGCCCACAACCCAAAGGACATATTCACCATGGAGTGTGGCAGGACCCATGTGTAAGGTACATGTATTTCCTGGGGAAGATTGCAGTTCTTCATCACTACAACCACAGAAGAAACTAAAAATATTTTGAACACATCTTTACCTATTCTTGACAACAGTTAGTAGAGAATAAGTAATTATTGGTAATGCAGACTCTTAAAGCTTTTTTGAAACAGAACTACGTGAGATCAAAGAAATAATTTGCTTTAATATAACCGAAGTAATAACCCCTGTTTTCAAATGCAAGAGAGCTTAGTGCATGGCTCAGTTCCAGAATGCATGTCTATTTAGCTCGGCACAACTAAGGTTTGATGCTTTTAAATTACACTCTTAGACTCCTCCAGTCTAACAGGCCTTTTTTGCCTCCTATTGAGAAGAATATTTTGTCTAGGAAAAAGAGAAGACTTACTACACAAACTGTGAAAAACAAAAAGTTAAAAGTTTTCCTGAGATTGACTTCTGTTAAAAAGCATTTGAAAAATGCAAAAATCTCTGGAGAGATTTTTAATCTTTGAAGTGATTTCATAAAATCCTATTTATTTTATTACCAACATTTCTAGTAATAACTGAACTAGATTTTACTAAGTATTACATCAAACCTAGATGATGAAAAGAGAGCTAAATGGGATCTACAATAATTATCCAAGATTTTGCTGCTTACATATGAAGATGAGAGCATGCTTTGATTTAGGAAAGACTTAATCAGTACTAGGAAGTATTTTGCATATAAAAAGTTTACAATATTTCAACTACTATACTATATTCTGACAAACAACACACATAATGGACTCATTTATTATTGGAATTTACATTCTGTGAAGTTCCTATTCAGAATGAAAATGAAATTCAATATTTCCCCAGAAATAATAATTTAACCAAAAAATAATTTCAAATTGTGATTAGCACTAATCTGTATACTTGTGATTTTGATATCAACATCTATTCTTGGGTTCATGATAAGAGAGGTCTAAGTCAAACACATTTAAATTATGCATTTTACTTTTTCTAAAATTGCTAACATACAGATGAACTATTCCTTTCCTAATTAATGGTATTCCATCCTACTTGTAAAAATAGTTATGTGCAAGTACTGCTTTAGTACTTTAGTACTGCTTCTGCAAATTTTCCTGCTTTTCTGCAAGATCTTTCTTTAGTTTTGCTCTCTTCTTAAGCATTAAAAAACTGTATTCTAAGTTTATGGAATGTAATAATTTGTGCAATAGATAATTGGACAAAACAATATGTACAATATTTGGAGAAAGCTAAAAGATAGCCAAATGTCTTTATAAAGGCAGGAATTTAAAAGAATTGTTGTTTTTTTTTTTAAGGAGTCCAACTGGGAATTGTCCAAAAGTCTGAAATTTTAAAAAAAATCTTGTCAGGAGTCTCAAAACCAGGTCTGGATGAAGCAGGAATCTTCATTAATTAAATTTTACTAAACCACTACTTCAACTAAAATATAAATTCCATTCTACCCATTTTAGAATCTTCTGCTATAGCCCTGTAGTATTATATTCACTTAGTAGTTAATGATGGAAATAGGCCAATTTCATGTTGATTTTTTAAGAACTCTTTTACACTGATAATGACTAGTTGTGATGCTATTGTTGTGTATTAATAAAAATGGCTGAAGAGAAACACACACAAAACTTTTAGCAGTATGCTAATTCTCACTAGAGGGAATGTAGTCCTGCTGAAGGATGGGCTGTGACGAAAGACACTGGCTTATGCCCAGCCTCAGGGCAATCCAGTATCTCTGCTGACAGGACAGTATGACTCCTGCTTGCCTAATTAATAATGATATCCATATTAAGTGAGAGTAATAAATTTGTCCATGGGAACTAAGCATGGCTCATTAGGCAGGTCTTTCCAAATCAAGGCAGAATGCTTCTTCATCACTAAATGGTGACTTCGCCTTCTCTTCTGCAGGGGTAATCTCTCCTCTTTTGAAAGACTGCTCTTTCCAACAGCAGCAATACTTCTTTTCAATTACTAGTGTTGTTTCATTTTAACTATGATGAGTGCATTAAATACTCATATTTTTGCTATTATTTAAATCTGCTAAGATGCATGAGGCCTTCACCTCTTGTGATGGTCAGTGAGAGTTGAGCTCTTCTACTCTACAAAGCTCTCTGCAACAGAAAGCAAAAAAAAGCAGAAAAAAAAATTGCCACTTACATGCTCATGGCATGATTTTTACCCAGGAGGTGCTCAAGAACTTTCTGGAAGTCTGATTTACCTATGAAGTTACATGTAATGTAGTGAATGGCATAAATATTTTGCCATGGAACTGTAAATGTTAGTGACACTGGTGAGCAGTTTTTGACATGAACCTCAATTCGTGTAAAATGTTCAAAACCATCTCACATAGACAAAATAGACCTTGACTTACATAAAAATTCTATTTCAGCTGTTAAAATTATATACATATTCATGTCTCTTGTATTAATTATAACAGTTCTTCAAAACACATAAATGAGAAAACGAACAAAACCTGTTTTCTTTGTTCACTAGTTTAGGCAGTTCTGCCAAAAGAAATCTGTTCTATCATAATCAAGGTTTAAACCTAGCATCTAAATTCTCTGAAGATAAAAAGCATTTTCTCATGCAATACCTCCAAAGCAAGTGTAAAAAAAAATCACATCATGCCTTTACACTTGCTGGCATCAGTACCCTGATTGTTTTACTGTTTGTGTCTCCTTTCACCCATCAATTATGGCTACATAAACATAAATCCTTCTTTCTAAGGGCATATAATGATCTACTTCTTCAGCTGGAATTTTGGGAACACTTTGCTTGAGCATCACCATTAGTTGCTATGGTGATGGTTCTAATAGCATTTACAGGCAGCAGGGAAAAGATTCACTCCAGAGTGAAAAAAAAAAAAAAGATCCAGCTTCTCCAACATATCCTCATTACTCCAGTAATAAATGAAAAATGTCCATGTGGGCATGTGTTTGTACATAGCCCATCTTATTTGGAACCTTCTGAATTTTATTGTTAAGAAATGTGAAATTGCAGATATAGATGAATACACACACTTAAGTAAACACAGAATAGCAGCCAAACTAAAACTGGACAGAATATATTTTGATGTTCAGATTTTACAAAAAGTATGTTTACTCAAGGGAAAAACTGTTTATAATTTCAGGATAAATTTTACTTTCAATTAAATTTCCAATAGAAAGATCAGTCTGATGGCTAGAAACAGAAAGGCTCATTCCCGGTATTTCATTCCAGTTTAGGAGTAAGGTTGAACCACTTTCTGATTTTTCCTGAATAGGAAAACTGATTTCCTATTGTGCATGATTAAAAGACAGTCTTGAAGACCCTCATCTGAACCAGTGCAAGAGTCTGAAAACAGGTTTCCTCTGAGTCAGTGCCATAATTGTGTCTATTTCTTAATGAACTCTACTGAGAAATTTTTTTTATTTTTTTGCCATATGAGGAAAATTTTCAAAAAGTTCACAAAACCAAGTTATCTTTTGAGGAAATAAATTATTCTAATAATTTCTGGAGAGGCATTAGTGGTTATTTTCTGTTACAGAGAAATCAGAGACAAGCATAATTACAAACAGATACCAAAAAATGGAGAGTTACTAAGGTTTTTTACCTCTACAAACTTTGAGACATTATTTGCTGGAAATTAAGTTTTAAGAACAGATCCCATAAGAATAAATATAATGATAATGGATAGCAATGTTAAAGAATGATCCTATTTTTTCATTCTGACCCTTTTTGATAGTAGTTTGTCAAATTTAAATCACTGCAGCTGATTTTTTTTCATGTTAGTTGTCTGCCTGAGGATACTGTTGCATTTTATATTATAGTTAAAACAGCTAAATCAGTTCTCTAAAATAAATTAGAAAAATTAGTTAAACTGATTTGTCCAAGTTAAAAAGAAAAAAATAAACAGAGAAGCATCAGACCCCAAATTTGCTTTTTGGGCTGCTCTGGACTTCTCTTTTTTGGACCAGCAATGGCTGATTCAGAGATAGAAACACTTTTGCTGCCCTTGGGAAGAAAAGTTAAGGTCTACTAAAAGTCTTAGTTTTTCTGGGCAAAATTTGACTGTTACCATTTTGAAGATTTCGTTCTGAACATGCTGCATCCCCATGGTGTATAGGAAGAGAACCTTCCCTATATTTCCAGCTGTTAGGAATTGTTATCCTAGTGGCCATGGTAAGTGAGAATAGGATACTTACTCTACGTTTCCTTAAAGTGTCTATGCACCTCTTCAATAAGAGAAGAAACACCTGACTTAACAGCAGAAGTAGAAAAAGAAACTACATTGAAGAAAATTTCTTTTCATTCTCATTTAGTCGGTTTTTGTGTTTGGTTTTTTTTCTGAACTTTAAATATATTTGCTTTAAAGGCAGGAAAAGATCTTTTAAAGGTTTTCCTTGTGAAGGACACAAACATTGAAAGGAAAAGCACTAAAGTTGATTGAATAAAAGTTTGGAAAATTACCCACCAAACTGATTATTTATTATATTAAAAGAATTACCTACTTGACTGCATACTACTTATTTAGCTTCCTTTCTTTTTTGGACAGAATTCCTTACTCAAATAGTTTGCCAATAAATTATGTCAAGGTGAGAGTACATTAGAGTAGAACAATGAAAAGCATTTTGGTTGAATATCAGTACGTCAGAAAATTTGTTTGACCAAGTATGTAAAAAAAAAAGTTTTACATGTACTTGCTAATAGTGCTAAGAAAAAAAAAACTAAAAAACGGATTGTGGTAAAAAAAGTCCTATAATAAAACAACACGATAAAGTTATTTTTAAGAAATTAATATTTCTGCTTTCACTGCTGGCTCTGGCTGTTGAGAGTAATTAACATTTAGACCTCCACTGAGAAGAGAATGCACCAAATGAAGTTTTGAATAGTTGTCCCTGAGACAGGAACAATTTATTTCATATAATGATTGGGACACAGTTCCAATAAAAAATCCAAAATTATCACTGTTGCATGAATGCCTAGAGCCACAAATTCTTTGTGCCATAAAACTGCAGCAACTCTAGTTAAATTTTAAGTAATATAGAAATAAAGATAGGGAAAATTCAAATAATTGAAGTCTGTGACCAAAAAAAAAAAAAAAAAAAAAAAGAATTTTGATAAATTAGAGAAAAATGTTACACAAAAATCTTGTAAAATTAGAGAGTCAGACTATATTAGTTAATACAATACTGAATCACTCCAATCTTTAGAAATGCTCTGATTAGATTAAGTCAATGGAGGGAAACTTCTCAAGCTGCTGATAAATCTCAAGTATCTTGGATTTAAGACAAATACTTGTCTTTCCCAAGCTTCCTTAATTATATTTCACATCTCATTTCTGCTCTTTTTCAACATTTCCTTTGCCTTATGTTAAAAGTTAATTTGGCTTTGGTTTCAAGGATGTTGCAAGAGCACTGTCAGTCTCATAACTAGACAGGGAACAAAAAAGCAATTTCTGAAACACGGAGGTTGCAGAATCATTTAAAAATTTATTTTCTGTATCTGTTATTTTTTGTTTTTCTCTGTGTGTTTATCTTGTTATTTCTCCCAGGAAGAAGGATCAGACTCTGAGATTGGCAGTCCCAGCCCAACACAAGTCATTTATTTTTCACCCAAAAGGTGACAGTTTATATTAATATTGCATAAGAAACGTCAAAAAAAGGCGGAGGCGGGGGGAAGTTAATAAAAAATGAGAAACCTCTCTAAAGTTAACAGGAAACATGAAAAGCCTTGTTTAATAAGTTTACATTTCAAATATTGTTTGTCCTTCCTTTCTGAACCAAACAAAAATTGAACAAGCCTTCATACAGTGGCAGTTGTCTCACACGTAATAACACTGCCTCTTTGCTTTCAGGAAAGACTCTTACATGGTGCTGCAGAGTTACAGCCACATCAACACCCTTAACACACATTAAATTTATCCAGATTAACACGGATTAGGGATTGTATAACTATGTACATGTTGAGGAGAAATGAACTGAAATCACATACAGAATCACAGAAAACATAGTTTTCTGGCCAGAGGTGCAGAAGTCTAGTGCCTATCTCTATGCATGGTAGGACCAGCCACACATCAGCTTACACTTACAAGGATCCAGTGATGGAAATTCAGTGGCCTTGTCAGGAGCTCTATTTCAATACAGAAGTTTTCTTTATGGCCAAACTGAAGCCAACTTAGTGTTAGCCTTGATGGCAGTGGACATGGAGATATTTACGACTATTACTATTTTTCTTATCTTAGAAGACAACTGTAATTCTGTTTAAAGGGGAAACAGATCCTCTTTTCTGTGGAAACATTAGATACTCTTAAATGTAGTACGGAAGGTAAACCAAAGACTGAAAATTACCTCAATTGTTTTAAATTGAAATACTCAACAATTCAGCATTCTTTCCAAGAACTGGCACCTCGCTAAACCCTGGCTGAAAATCTTAAATTGCTTGGATGCAGCATTAACTTATTCATACAAGGGATTCATTACTTCTGCCTCTTAAGCATTTTGAGTGTTAAGTATTTTAGTGGAATCACATCAGTATGCAAATCTCATCATTGAGCAAACCATATGATTGACAGACCTCAAAATATGTTCTCTACTTGCACTTTATATGTTTATTTTTATTTATTTTTAATTTATCTGAATATATTAACGCTGTCAGTAGTTTCCTATCCTTTTTATATCATTCCTTTCCCATACCTGACTTACTGGAAATGGACAGCATAATCAAAGGCAATTTAAGTGCGAAAAATTAACATCACTATGTTTGAGCATTTTACACATACTAACGGCTAAAATAAGGAAGGAATCACAAGTCTTCTCAGACATCAAGTTGGTCCTGATTAATATAGCAAGAAAATTATAGCTGCACTGATATGAATGGTACTAACTATAACACCAGTGATTCACTACCTTGACGTGTTGCCAGCATAGACTGCCTTCCACAGTCATCCTCACATTTCATTTCAGAGCTGATCTGACACTTGAATATGTTTCTTGTTTTATGCTGAATAAAGCTTTATGTTCTAAATGTGAATCTCCAAATGTTTTTGTATGACACTGAAGATAGGAGGTAGGTGACTGAACTATAGAAAGCATTTTGTCACAATTAAAAGATGTTTGGGTGAGCTGAAGAACATAAGTAACTGAAGCAAAAAAAGATAGAGAAGTGCAATTTCTTATGTTATTCTTCATAATTTACCTGAAAAATATAACAAACTTTTTCCTACTCCCATATGGAAAAATTGTTTAAATATTAGAATTATTTACAAATTTATCTAAGGTATTTAAATCTTGTTAAATTATGCACACATACACATTCATACACTCTCAAAACACACATGTTAAAACTATGTATCAAGAGGTAGCAAAAACACACAGTTAAATCAGCTTTGAAATACTGAACAGGATAAGGCCACCTGCCTTTCTGAAGTTAGTGATAGAATTACCTGTTTTTCTAGAATATTGAATATTGTTCAGTGGCAAGACTAAAATTAGCTGGCTGTTAATGGGGCTTTACTCCTCAAAATAAAGGATAAGGTGAAATAAGCTTCTGGGAGAATAATTTAGAAATATTTATTGATAGCAAATTTTTCCAGTAGTTCTATTTAAAATGACTCATAGATACATTTTTATGTCAGAAGTGGTAATATTACATTACCTTGCCTGACAAATTTCCTAACATGGATCACAGATTTTCATCCACAGGCTAGTGCCACTGTCCTATTAGCATTAGTCTGAATAAACTTTGAATAAACTTGTGATTAAAAAAAACAAGAAAGAAGAGATAGGTTTAAATGCTATCATCTTCTTACTGGTACCTTTCACTGACTAATCAGCACAGCTTTTACAGTTTGCCATTTTAACTCACCTGACTTTAATTTCTACTCAATTTCTTTTTACCTGCTTATTTTTAGGGTTAAAGAGTTCTTCAGTGCCTTGTTTTCTCTCTGCTTCCACCCCTTAATCAACAGAGCTATTGAATTTTTAATAAATTATTTCATATGCTCACCAATTTATGCATTTATGCCTCCAGGTCTTAAGTTATTTGCATCTCAATAAATGCTCCTTTTGCATCAAACATAGCCCACTGCTGTTTGCCATTATTTCACAATGACTAATTTAAATCAATTAAATTAAAATGTGATTCTTGTACTCAGCCTTCTTTATTGAGGTTTCCTGTCAAAAATTATTATTTCATCCTCCAAATCTGGACAAGGAAGAGCTTAATTTATATGATATGTATTTTAATCCGGTAGTTTGTAAACTCTATACAGAACCTTTTTTATATTACATTATTGTTATGGTAGTGTATGAAAGTGGTTATGAGGGTTTGGGGTTTTTTTCTTTTCTATTTTTTCACTATATAAAATTGTAAATACTGAATTAGGGGACCCACGATCTTTTGCTGAATTTCTGTCAATAAAACAGGATTTCACACAGTGAAAAGACTGCTTTTTAAAGTCCATTTTTCATGCTTCAAATTTTAGGGGCCTTCCTGGTTATTTAGAAGGTCCTAATAAAATTAATCAAATTAGAATAAAGACTTAATGCCTTTCTTCTGCTTTCTTCTCCTCATAATCTGATCCAAAAAATAAAAGAAAAAAAATAAAAAGTTATAACAAAATAGTGATTTATTTTATGAGTATTATAAATATGAATCCACTAGCTATAAATCACATAATAATCTTTGACATCTCTGAATAAGATGCAGAACATTCTGCTTTTCAGCTGCTTGAGACTAAGGCAACTGTGACAATTGAAAATGGCATCCCAGTGTTCTATACTATTTGGAAAGGATACTAAAGGAAAAAAAAACACTAAACACATGCAAGTAAATAGAAAGAAAACATTGGTCATGGTGGCAGACAAGTTTTGGGTTTTATTTAACATCTTTGGATGATATAGTCTTCTGGAAGATTAAATCAGTTAAGTACTTTGTAGTAGAAAAAGTATTGTGCATAGACATTAATATTTATTTACTGTTTTCATATTTTTACTGTTACCAGAAGAGGAATTATTCTCTCATCCTGAAGCACTAAAATATTAATATGGATTCAGTAGGATCTGGGAGTTCATATTCTCCACTCTAGTACTTGTGTTGTGAAGAGAAACTTAGAGAAATTCCTCAAACTGAGGAAAATTACAATTTCATTTAAAGAGAAAAACTTAGGGTAAAAAGTCTATCTAATCCAGACTGCTCTTGTTAAGTTCATCAGAAATTTAGCCACAATCGAGGAGTGGAAAATGGAGAAAAAATACTTACAGACATATTAAGTAAAGCCCTGTCTTTGTGGCACGAGGGACAGTTATGAAATTGCCAGGAGAAAAGAGAAAACACCAGCTACCTTGGGTGACAGTTGTACCCTAATGAATGCAAATCTAAATGTGGACAATTTTTTTTTTTTGAATACCTCATTCAAATGTAAGCAAGCCATGTAATGCAGACACACTCTGCTTAGTTAATGATAACACTTAACTCCAAAGCACTACTTCTCACTCCTGAGCTGAGTCATACAAAGGTTAGCACAGCCTACCTGCAAGTCCTTCTACTTGAAGTGAATATTAGCCAGAGAAGCTGTGTCATTCTCCAAGTGAAATAGATTCATAACAAAAGCAGCATTCGAGGTACTATAGAAGGGAAGAAGTTTGAAGGTGATCACAAAACACCAGAGTAACTTTTTTTTATGTGGCCTCTGGTTCAGTAATATCCATGGGGCTTGTTCAAATGGGTTTAAAAACCACACATTTCTTAAATGGAGATTTTTAAGATGCTGGCATAAAAGCTGAACAAAACCTTGAGTTTCTACAGATGTTCAATGCAGTACTGTAATGGGAAGTTGTTTTTCTTGGTTTTATTTGCTTTTATATTTAGTGAAACCATAGTTAAGTTCTATAGCACCTGCTGTAGAAAACTCGAATATGGTAAAGATTAATGCTTCAATGTCAGAAGTTGCAATTCCATTGCAATGATTTTTCCACTTCCAGTTTTTATTATTTACAGGTTTTTGTCAGCTAAAGAACCTATTTGAAACATTTCAGCGTTTTATAAGCCTGGCCATGTTTACAGGCAATAAATGGATACCTGAATATAAATAAAGTGATAAAGAAACACATAAGTTATATTCCTATATTACTTATGCTGGAATTGCCTCTCTGTTAATACAGACCAAGGCTGGAAGATTTACACTTCACAGACACTTTGGAGGGCTGGATAACAAAAAAACCCCAGCATATTGGTACACTTTCTGTGCTTCTACACAACAGTCCAGGAAGCCACTGGCTTAGGTTTTACTGCTTTGTGGACTGTCTCCTTGGCTGACATAACTTCTGCTAAATGACTGAGAAATAAAAAACCCCAAAAAAACCAAAAAACAATGTATTGGCACACAGGAGACACAGAACAAAGGGGGGAGAAGAAAAATGGCTAAAATTGCACGTGAATTAAGAAAAGTATCAACAAAGCCTAATGGCTAAAAGAAAAGAAGGAATATAAAAAATTATATGGCACACATTCAGTACTCACAAAGAGTATAAAATATAATAATATAATATATAAATCTAATACAAAAATTTCTGTTCAAAGAGTATAAAAAAAATCTTTGGATAAGTCATAAGGAGGAGTCATCCTGGCTCCAAAGCACCTAGTTCTCTGACAAAGAAGAACTACCTTGATGCTTATTGCATTAAGCCTAAGGCCTGAAGCAATCAGAGTTTACCAAAGAGAGTAGGGGAAAAAGTCTACGTAAGAAGTGGTATTTTTCAACTCTTTCAAAGTCTGACTGTGTTCTTAGAGCACTTTTCATTTACACCCTCAGTGCAATGCCTTCACAGAGTGAACAGCTTGTCCTGTTTCTCCTTGTCCTACACGAGCACTTCTAAAGAGCAAATATTTCCACACACTCAGTAATTGAAGCACACACCACAGTGATGGGATATTTTGCATTTGGGATGTTCCACTCCTTGATGAACACTCCAGATCTCACAGCCAGTACAGCAGTAAAAGAAAACTTTTCACTTCTCTGTTAGGATTGCTAGCAAAGATGACTTTTCCAGACTATAAGCTTGGCTATGTTTTGTTTCTTTTCTTTTGAAGTCTCAAACGTAAAAACTTTTTTATTTTATTGAGCCATTCCAACTCTAATCTGCCTCCCTAAGGAAAATACAGTGCATCTATGTAACCTACAAAACTTAAGAAATGTACCATTTGTGTCAGTAAAAGGTCTTCCCAGTGGGAAACAGTTTTAAAAGTATAGTATTTTCATATTTCTTTTTGATACTAGTCTGCCTCTGCCTAGATAAAACTACAAAACTGCTAAAATTACCTTCTATATAATTTGGACCCAAAAACCCCCAAAACCAACATAAACCAGAAAGCACTTCACATGAATAGAAAAAAGCATCTCTTCTCCTTCTCATTTGAGAAATTCTGAGCATCTGTTTTTCACTGGTTTTAAAACAGAGAAAAGACCAGATAAAATAATTCTGATTGAATTTGGAATTAAAAATTAAAAACAATGTACAATAATGGTCTTATCTAATTTGCTACTCATAATTTTAACTATTTAAACATGTATCATCATCTCTTCCCATTTATTTAACTTCAGGCAGACTGAAGAAAATGGAAAAAATAAGACAAAATTTTCAGAATGGTAGTGCATAATTTAAAGACTCTGCCCTCAGTCCTAGTGAAATCACACATTGCAGCTACTATTTGTTCTATCAACATATTTGAAAACAATCAAACTGATCACTGTTTCTTTAAGCCTTCCATTAGAAAAAAAAAATGTTACACTAGTTAAATGTGACATTAAAGTGAAGCTGTAAATCCCATACAGCATAATAGAGAAATAAGACAGTTTTCTAGTCAAAATCAGTTTATTTCCAATTTTGCCATGCCTTCAAGTTCGATTCTGTACCTACTGACACCAGTACTTCTGATATTTGATTTTAAAGGGAAAAAAATAGATTTCTTTCTGCAAGGTAGTTAATGTTATGCTCTTGTCTTTCAAAGTGGCAATTTATTTTATATTTTTTTATCATACCTTGAGAATTTTGCACATTATCTCATAAACTGAAAATGTTTTCTCAGCTCGTGTCCAATCCCAGGTTGTGACCTTTAAAAAACAAACAAAACACAAAATAAATAAAAAAAAAAGAAATTAAGTTATTTCTGTTGGTTTCAAGAATTAAGTTTATTAATGAAAAATAAATTCCCTAAACTATTTACATTGATTAAAATATATTCAGGAAGACCAAGCACTGCCTCAAAGCAACAACTAGCAAGGACCAGACTGTTCCATTCAGGCAATGCTTAGGAGACGTCCTCCCTGTCCTTCCAGAGCAGTTCCTTTGCATGCAGCCTGCTCTGTGCAAAATGATGATATTTCCCCTGGGAATTTGCAGGGGTTGCAGTGAGACCCTGAGAGGATCCAGCCCTTAAATTCCTCTCACAGAGACAGGGCCCTGTCTATTAGAAAATGTGTTTCTCACCACTTTCCTCCTTATAATTGCATGTCACTATTTGCTCTTCATCACCAGCAGTGTTTGCAAATCCATAAACCAATCTCCAACCTTGCAATGTCCCAGACACTTAACCCACATGCTTTGAAATCCAGGGGGAAAACAAAGCATAAGCCAACACAGGCATTCACTTTTTCTTTTTGTTACTAAGATCAATCTACTCCTAAATTCTAACAAACTAATATTTAAATAGTCTTTTTTTCCCTCTTTGTTTTGGGATTTCACAACTGTTTTTAACTGCATTTTAGGCAACTGTTTCACATAGAAAATGCATATATAAAAGAATTAAGTTAAATCATGGAAGGGAAGGAGCTAAAACTTAAATGAGATAGAAAGGGATAGATGAATATATTCAGTAAGGGAAGAGTTAAGGCAATACCATAACAGTGTATGAAATTTCCAAGGAAAATGCAAGCAGAAAACAGGGGCATATTGAAAGTCTAAAAATACAGAAGAAGTCACATAATATAATGAAATTGAGGTTATAAATGAAAGAATAGTTATCTAACTGGTAAGGCACTTTGGACAGTGGCCTATATCCAAAGGAAGAGAGCTGTATCATTAAATTTGTTAGGCACAATGAAGAGGTTGAAGAAAACATATGTTACTGCTTCTACAAGACTCAAGATAAACTCTTTGAAAAATGTTTAATAAAATAGATTCCAGAGACCAAGGAACAAAATATTATATGAGCTCAATTTATCTCTTACGTAAAGAGAAAATAATCACGAATAGATCAAAATTATTTTGATATTGTATGAGAAAATCTTATCTCTAATTTTTTAGTTAAAACATTACTGTAATGAAAAGTCCTTTAAGGAAATCACAGGCAGGAATAAAAAGTTCAAAACCACAGTGATATAGTTCCCCTCCTATTAGAGTTTTCTTTATTTGCAATTATTGTCAAATTCTTGAACTGTGGTTATTAAACCACAAAGTTACTCTTTCTCTGATGGACAAAAAGATAAATTTCTCACCATGAACAGAAAAATGGGGAGAGGAGTCTTGCTACAGTCCCACTGAGCCCACAATACCCAATCCATCAGATGAAGTCATATTGTGCCATGAGGAAAAGTCATTATTATTGCTGTTGAAGCACAAAGTCATTTGGAGCTATGTTTAAAATTTACAATAACCTCCTCCATACTTTTGGGGAAAATATCAGAGCTGCCTCCTCTCCCCTGATTTCCTGCTTTTGTTTGTACCTGTAAAGGGACTTCTTTTCAGGTCAAACCAAAACTCTTTCTGTATAAAGATTTGTGCAAAGCAAAAGCAATTGTAGAATTAAGACACCCATAGAAATTGCTGCATCATTCACTTTTAATGTTTTAACTTAAAATACTGAGTACAAAAGAAAGGGTGTTAGTGGCTCTTTCTCAAGTAAATTTCCAATTACAAATTGAAAGAAATTGAAACCCACCAGACTTGACACAATAATAATTCTAAAGAAGGAATGTACCAGAAAATAATAGATAAAATAATAGGAAAGAAGTAATTTTCTTTAAAATTTTAACAATGCAAATAAGAAAGACTAGGATTGCTCCTTTATCTGAGCATGGGAAGTAGAAGTACTTTTTATCAAACAAATAAAAAACAAGGCAGGGGAGGCAGTTGATAGACATCATTGAAACACATGCTTCCCTAAATTGTGAGACTTTGGCAGAGAATGGGGAAATACTTTGTTTGATTTTCTGGTTAAAAAAGCTTGCAGGACATCTCTTTTCAGAAAACAACTTTGTCCAAGTAGTTTATGCTGCACATATAATTAAAACAGTTTTTATTTTAACTACACTTTATATATCTCCTAAAAAAAAAAAGCTCTGGAAGTGTCATTGAAACTTTGTTCATAATATTTTCTAATCCCTGGAAGAGACAAACCTGCAGAAGAGCAAATGTAATTGTATGTGTAAAAATCTGCATATATAAAATAGGATTTTAGAAGTATGTAATTATTATATACATTGCATGTTGGAACGGGATGATCTTTAATGTCCTTTCTAACCCAAACATTCTATGATTCTATGTCTTTAAGGCAGCTCTGTAGGAACTTTCTCTCTGTCCTAAAAAAAGCATGCTTATCATTCTGCTTCCCTCCTACTCCATGCAGAGAAAATATTTTTCTCTGTGTTTGAACAGTTTTTCTATTTTAGACTAGGAACCAGAATCTGGCAATACAGATTCATTTTGTGCTTGCAGCTGAGCTGAAACAAGAGCTGTAAAACAGGAGGATGGATTTCTTGTCTTATTCAACAGCAGCTTGCCAAAATTTTACTTATTCACATCACCATGGTTCAGATTCTTCATATTAACATGTTCCTTTCACACCTATTAATCACTCCCCATCAGACATTTCCCCCCTACAAGTATATTATTCCCATAAATTTATGATTCTTAAGTGAAAAGGCTTGTCATCTCTTCCATAGCTCTTAAAAAAGAAACAATCTTCCTCTTTTGTATTGAACAGAATTTCTCATAATTGATTCTGATTCTATCTAGGATGCAGAATGGAGTTGGTTTTACTTGACAGGCAGCAAATGCTCAAGTAGATCTGGCAAAGACAGGAGAGCTGGTTTTAAATCAAGGTGTTTGTTAGCATAATCTGAGATTTTAATCTCATCCTGAAAAATATCCACCAAAAAAAGCCAATCTCCCATTAGTAGACCTGAGAGAGCCAAAATCTCACACCCATGAATTAGCCTACAAACATTGAACACATGAAGTTTTCAGTCCATACTTCCATTCCCCATGCCTTTCACATGTTTTTAAACTCTTCGCTAAACAAACATCAATAGTTACTGATGCTCAATCTAAAGATTTGCAAGATGGCTTTGAACTACCTCAGGAAGAGGTTGCCCCAAGAGGTGGTAGATGCCCTATCTCTGCAAACATTCAAGACCAGGTCAGACAGCCTCTGAGCAACCTGTCCAGTTGAAAGTGTCCCTGCTTGCTGTAGGGAGGTTGGACTAGATGACCTTTAAAGTTCCCTTTCAACCCAAACTATTCTGTGATTCTGTTTCAGGCAGGAAGGAGCTACAGCCTGGATCTGACAAACACAGGATTTAGCAGCAGTCAGAAAGGTCACCCAATAAACAGTAAAATTTAATCCACATGACTCTTCCTGCTGAAGGCATGGGACTGCTACTGTCTCCTTAGCAACTGGCATAAAAGTTAGCTAGAGGATCTTTACTGCAGCTTAGATGTACCATAAAACTGTGAGAATAAATTGCTGAACATAAGACAAGTGCTAAAATTTTGCCCAGTGTTCCCAGTGAGATTCCAATTAATATATTTAACTTAAACAATTTCATTTGATTCCTTACCTTCCTTTTAGTCCTCTCAAGAAGCAAAACTGTCACATTCAGGATGGAATCTAAACAGAGACATATTGCCATCCCCACAGCACCTGAAAAGCTTAGATATTTCCCCAAATCTCAGCAGTTTGACTAGAACGATTGACTAGAATGATTGTTCAGTTTAAATCTAACCATCTTGCTCCAGGCCTGTTCTGTTTGCCAAAGGAAAATTAAAAGCTCCTTTTTAACATGAGCAGGTTTCTCTTATATTTTTCTAAGCGTTCATTTAAGTGAGGGAAAATAAATTCTTGCTAGATACCAAATCATCTGATGAAGAGCTGCTTTCTCTCACTTCTACACCACACGCCCTGCAACTTTTCAGTGCTGTTAGTTACAGTCCTGCTAGCCCAAAGAGTGGTAGCTCATTGCTTTTACACATTACATTACATTATTTTAATAGCATTTATTCCCACTAAGCATAAGAAACATACTTACTGGAGGTGCTATAAATTTATACAGAGAAGATCCCCTCAGTGCTAGAAACTTTGGTGTGTACATTCGGTCCTGAAGGGAGTCTTGTTCCCGTTCTTCCGTCCAGCCCATGTAGACTATCTGACAAAAAAATCAACAGTGTTGACAATTTCTCAGAAATTTTCTTGTGTTGCAAGTATTTTACATGCGTGAACTGATGTCAGTCAAATTTAACATAACTGCAAACCTTGAACCCCCGCCACAGTACGGTACATTGACAGTTTTTATAAAGGATGCCTGTTAGGACAATGCAAAAACATTAGAAGAAATACTTATTGTACCAGCAACAACACAAAAAGTAAACCACATAATCCAGAGATGTAAAAGGTGTATTCTACATATTTGCTGCCAGTTCAGGTCAGTGAAATTTAATGCAAGGGAAGTGTAAGGAACCACCAATCAGGAATCCTAAATCAAGCAACCACTATTACACATTGACACAGATCAGCCTCCACATCCAAGTTCACAGTTACGCATTAAGCAATATGATGTTACAAATTTCATTTCCAATTAATGTCAATTAATTGGGTTTTTTTACTCTATGAAAATCTCTTAGTAGGGCTTTTGAACCTTTTTGCTTAGAAAAATGAGAGTAGTAGACTGTACTACTAGCAGAAATAGGAGAAAAGCAGACTTTTTCACTACTTTGAACAGACTTCAGCTAAGAAGTAACCAGAATCCTGTAGACCCTTATCACCACCTGCTGATCTTCTGACACAGATGTTTTGAACTAGAACTTATTCCAACTCACTTTAGGATGCAATTTCCTACATATCCCATTGAGTTTGAGTTATTTAATATCAAATCCTGGAAGAGTGGAAGACCATGAGTCAACACTATGCCAGCTTCTGGAGAACTACTGAACAAGGAGTAGGCACATCATGGAACATTTGATTTATAACCATGCCATTAGTAATAAAATACAGCTTCCAGTGTGCACTGGTACACTACTGCTACAGAAAATACTTCAACTTGTATTTCATACAGTGCTGCTAATGGGATAGATTTATTCTTAAATGTATCTGAGAAATTTATTTCTACACTAACAAAGAAAGTATGGGAAATTCTCTGCCTTTAATGTCACTAATAACCATGTAAGGAAAATGGTAATAATTATGTAAGGAAAAGGTGAACAAGTCAACAAATTTGTAAATGCACCTGGTATGAATGGTATGAATGTCCCTAATTTGAAAGTTTTTACTGCACCTTTTATCCTCCCAGATTTTGTATGCTGAGTACTTGAAAAGAAATCTGCACTAGTTTATTTTTTTACATTTGGGCAGAGAATTTTCAGCAACATTTCTTCATGGAATATGCATGAAAATAAATAGCGGGTCTATTGTTTTTCTTTTTCTTCTTTTTTTTTTTTTTTTTTTTGGGGGGGATGGGGAGGTTATACTTTTTTTCGTAACATACTGGAAGTTATTAACTTTTTCAAAATCCCCTTGTAAGAAATCAATACTACTGGTCTCTCTCTTAACTGCCACATTTTTTTGGATATTTTATGGCCTATAACCAGAGATAGGGAGAAGGTCTATTTTTCTCATACTACAGCGACCCCTCAATACTTAATTATTTTGTCAATATCAAACACTAAAACTGTCATATAGTCTCAGGTTCAATGAAGAACATATGTTGAAGTATCTGCTCGTTTGACGACTAACTAAGTCTATAAAAGTCAAAAAGAAGATAGATCTACACCACAATATTCAACCATCAAAAAAGATTGCTAATCACTCTATTGTTATGCAATAACTAAAAAGCCATGTTCTCTGAAATCTCATTCATTCCCGAATGAAGAATTATTCAGAAAGAAAAAAAAAAAAAAAAAAAAAAAAAAACAACAAAAAAAACCAACCAAACAAACAAAAAAAAACACCACCAAAAACAAGCAAACAACTAACTGGTAAAGTAAGAGAACTTTTAAATTATTTCAATTCAATGTTTATCCAAATTTCATTTCTGCTGTTTCATATGCTATCCATAAATAAGATCCTCATCCCTCCAACTTGACTGCAGTCTCTAAATCTCAGTGACTGAGGTGGGTTACACAGAAGAGGTCTACAAGTATAAAGAAATGGTACTACTATGTACAGAAGTTTGGCACATTTTTTTCTCTCTACAACTGAAAGAAAATATGTGATCTCTAATTTCTAGGAATTGAGACATCTATGCTTCAAAATTAATTCAATTTAATTCATTTGGTTTCATCTTGATTTGCTTCATTTAAATTGGACACACAGTAAGAGATCATCTTGCCTGATGATATTTAATATCACTGTAACACTATGTAATCCCTTCTTTGTGTTTCTCTCTTTCATATTTCTACATCTACTATTCATCACAATAACAGAATACAGTCAGTCATGCTGTGCAGATGTATTGATATTCCACATTTGATTGACTCAATACTAAAGTAGCCATGAAATTTAAGGCAATTGCTCCCTTAGATATTTCTCCCTTGCCTCTGTAGATCATGAGGAAAAATTAGACTGATTTTCCAGACTTGCTGTACCAAAAGTTTTATTAACAGAAAAGTGTTTTTCCTTCAGACTCAGTAACTACTATTCACAGAGAGAGGAACTGTCAAGCAAAGGCTGTATGATTATAATTAGGAATATTTACAAATCTGTTTGAGTGCATGTGCATATCCATGTGTGGATTAAAATAGCACAGTCTGTATTCTGGAAAACAAGGCAAAGCTAAGCAAATACTTGATGACTATTTTAATAGATAACTCTGAGAACTATGCTAACTTTGAAGCTCCTGTTGTGATCTCAGTTTGTCTAAACATACTAAATATGTGGGAAAAGACTGCGATTTTTTTATACAATGAAGACGAGAAACTGTTGAAATTTTCACTTCTGAGGTAAAATAGATGACATTTCTGAAACATTTCTGTTACTGGGAAACATTTTGACCTCTAAAAAAGCTTTGACCTATAAAAACGTAGAGAAACATATTTACTGGAAAGGGATTGTAACCTAAAAAATTAATAGTTCATACATATGTATGAACTGAAATATTGGATGAATATGTATATGACTAAGAGTTTTGGACCATATTTCAGTGTAGCTGCACATGTGGACTTGGCACATATGGCATTTCATGAGATTATGAAATTTCAGAAATTTCATTTCTGAAAATAAATGCTTAGCAGAGACACACGATGAATGAATATAAATGTTAATTACAAATTGTGCATAACATGCTTCTTTATAAATTAAAAAGGTCTAGTTGGGTTTTAATCTTATCAAGTTTTTTGACTCCCTATAAAACTGTTGATTGTTATCAACAAATGTGGCAGGGTGGTGAAAACAGATTTTATTTATGATTCACATTCCACTTGAAAGAAATTTTTTGCAGTCCTGGTTTCTAACTTACCTCAAGCAGCTCATTCTTCAAAATAAAGTGGTGACACAAATTAGTTAACTTAGTGGCTTCTAGTTCAGTAACAAAGATTCAATAAGTCATTATGGTCTATGAGTTGAATCATGGACAGTTTAAAAAAATCTATATTGAAATGATAAATGAAACAGGACAATTTCTTCAGTCAAAAATCCATAATCTTGTAATTTAATATGTTCTTAAATCACACAGACATCCTAATCAAGCAAGATAAATGGCCATATTTTATATCAGTCCAATATATTGCTAAAAATTACTTAAATAGCCTTGAGTATCAGAGAGACATTTTCAGAGTTTTTACACAGATTTCATTATATTTTAGGAAGAATAGTAATACAAAAATAAAAGAAAATTTCCCAAAAATTAAATGTAATATGTATGCGACATCATAAAAGTGAGGCAATTCAAAGATCAGAACAGATGCACTGACAGCTTTTCATCTTGCAAGTCTGATACTCATACTTACATTATGGGAAACTGTACTGTAGGGCAACAGGATGAACATGGAATTAAAAGACAAAAAAATATGTCAGACAACACAGAGGGAAAGTAATGAGGGATGAGAAACCCAGATAATGCTCTCCACCCTGGTTTAAATATATTTTTCTCTGTACTTTTAAAAATAATTTTCTTTATAGTCTAAAAAAATCATTATAGTCAATTGTTAGCAGAAAAAAGATTTAAAAAAACACACCAGAAATATGGGAAAAAAATGGAAGAAAAAGGATAGTCATAATGCGATCACTGGCAAAAACAATTCTGCTTAGAAATTGGCTTAGAAAAACGCTTAGGAGTTTTACACTGAGTAAAAAATATTTTTTCAAATCAACCGAAGAACTAATCACATAGAATTTTGAATGGATGTTAGGAAAAATTTGCCCTATTGTAAATGTAGTTAAAACGTCTCCTATCCTAATTTTTAGGTTTGTGAAAAGTCTGCTAAACTTTACATAGTCTTTTTTTAATTTCTGTGAATAATTTTTTATCTTGCTCATTAAAAGAAAGTCCAGTAAAACTTCAGAACTATCGCCGACAGCTCTAAAGATTACCTTCATATTTTTGAACCATTTAACTAAAAACAGATTATTCAATCTAAGAGTGCACTTGTATTGTATCTCACAGCTTAATTTTCTCTGTGTAAGAACTCACATTGTCATCTTGCTACCAGACTAAGGTCAAGTATAGGTTTTTCATCTGGCTTTGTCTTGTTTTATTTTTGAAATGACTACACAAAAATTGAGGAAATATTATCAGATCTTAAAGTAAATAGTGTCAGAGAAAACAGAAAGTATTTCTTAATAATGGAAGACAATTTTTCACTTACAATCTAGTTAAATGAAAACTGGTATCAAAGACTGAAAACAGAGCCTATTTGCTTTCTTACCAAACCTCACAATCAGAGCAAAGACAGATGGTTACAGTAACAAACCTCGCCTGGACCCACATAGAGATCTGTCCAAAATTAACAGCGCTGTTTGAAAAACCTCCATGGCAATTTATGTTACATCTGTAACATCCCATTATGTAGCATCCCATGATAAAACTTTGCACGTTCCCAGTAAGATGTACCGCACCTGGCTAGAAATCAGGACTATACAGACTGCTTCATGCCTTCGCTCCCTCCACAGGTTTGAAAAATGATGACTACATGTAGATTCAGGAAATTTTTCCAAACAGGTAAAGAACTATGTGTTACTTTTCCAGGTTTCTTCCTCTTATAGCAATCCAGAGAAACAATCCAATCTACTAATCCAGAGAAACATTTTGTCTCACCCATTTGGTTTTTCATCCAGTGCTGCATGTTAATAGACACAGCTTATTTCAAAGCACTCCTTTTACTTATTTAAGACTTCTAAGTAGCTGTTTATTGAAATAAATTCTTCTAATGACAAAGTCAATTTGAACCTTAATTGGGCAACTGTGTGCCTTTGTCAAAATGTCAACATTAGAAGTTGGGATTTTTTTCCTGTCTTAAATTATTCAAGTCAATGCACAATTACGTGTATTTAAAATTCATTAAAATTTGAATTTGTTCATTTTAATAGAGGTGATTAGCATTTAGAAAGAACAGACTCTTTCCAAGAAAGACCTTATGCAGCTGCTATTACAAGATGGATTTGGATGCAAACTGCAGTATTAGATACCAATCTATAGTAATTTCAGGAGTGTATGTGAAATTATGAGCAGGAATCAGAACAAAAAACCACTCATGTTAGTCCTGTCTTCCAGGATATTGACTGAGTAATTAAAAAAGATTAAAAAATTAACTAGAGTAGCCAGCCAGCACATGACAAACCCCCTGAAATGGACAAGGGATGTGTGTATTCTATACAGCATTAGGTGTTTTCCTGCTAAATAGGTATGGTAGCCAGATGTTGAAAAAAATATTGTGTTGTCTAAAGTAATCTGCCCTCTTCACTTTAATCAGCCTTCTCCTTCTTCCAGACTTCGCTTATTTACCCACCACATAACTCACCTTCCAAGAAATTTAGCATATCCCTGAGCTAGCTCATTTGATTACCAGGTTTACCTCTGAGGACACTCAGTTCTGATGACATCAGAGGCATTTTACAGCTGACCTGAGAGACTTCAGACCTTCTGAGATGCTCTCAACAGAGCAGCTCTCAACAAACACTTTGAAAATGTGCAGGTCTCACACATTTCCTGACTAAAAAAATTACTGTATATCACACTGTCTTCATTCCCCCCTCCTTTTAATGTTTTTAATGCAACCAGATATTTGAATCCCTACCTATTCATTTTTCACCTACTGAATTTAGGAACGAGCCCAACAAAGGCTACAAATTTTAATCCAGGATGAAATTTCTGGGGGATTTTGAGGGTTTAAAATAAATAAAGTGCAATACAGCAAGCTCAGCACTCAGGTGACAAAAAAGCAAACATCATTTATTTTAAAGCCTAGTAGCTTGACTAGGCTTAGGACTTATCTTTTGATTAATGGCATTTTATTTCCTCTTCTAAATGTACACAGCATGTATTTTTCATGCCCTAAAATAAAAATGGGTCAAATAAAATTATTTCAAATAATCAAGCTGGAGGGCACGACCTCTCCCTTTTGATGAACAACATATCATAATTCATCTTGTTCACCTCAGGGTAGACAACTGAAAGATGCTGAATGAAGAAAAATATCAGAATATTACATGTCATCAGACAGTGTCTTTCAGACTTTTGATGGTGCCACTGAGCAAACAACAGACATATTTATCATTCTAAAGTACCAGGACGAGTGAAATATTTACAGAAACATTTAATAACATTTTTAACTTGTCCCAGGAGTACCTTTCAATTAGATTTCAATGACTGGTTGCAGATAATTTTTTTATTTCTTTTTCTGTTTTTCTGAAAAAGACTGATAAGCAGAACTTGGACAGGACTAGTGCAATTTAGGCTCTGTGGCTGTTTCTGTGAGGTCATACTGCTCCTGTAGCTGCCTTGCTCACATCCTGAGCTGACTGAACTCACTTCAAAGGAGATAGTACCAATACATATGGAAGAACCCCAAATGATTGAGTATACAGAAAATACAGATGATGGGGAACAGGTTGTTTGAAATTAATTTTGGTAAGTTTTCATTGCATCAGAATTGCATTTCTGTAGAATTGGATGTTTACACTTCAAAGTGCTCACAAAGCCAGAATAAACCTGAAAATAATCAAGTATACTTTAAGTTTTCTTTAAAGTCTCTGGTGTTGCTGTTTGCACAGCAAAATAAACATACCTGAGAGAAATTAATTTTTTGGTATCAATGACATCACAAGATCTGGCTTAGGAATATTTTTATGCCTTTGTGAGAACAAAGCTTGAAAATTAGTAGTTCACATACATATATAAATATACAAAAGCTTTTTAGACTTAAAATATTTTATTTAAGTACTGCATGGAATCAACATCAATATTCCATAGAATAAAGCTATTCATGGGTATTCGTTTTAATTTTCTTTCTCAATAATTTAAATGGCAACTGATGAAAATAGCCGTCAATGCTTGCAAAATGTCTTTGACTATTTCTGAGGAACAATTATTTTCAGTCCTATCTGATTATCAAAAAAAAAAAAAAAAAAAAAAAAAACTTCTGCAATCTAAAACTGTCCTTAAGATTTTCTTAGGGCTCTCAGAGAACACAATTACTACTTATAAAATCTCAGAATAATAAAAATAAATAAAATCTCCAAAAATTTAAATGTTATAAACCAGCATTACATTGCCTTTAAGAAATATAATAATTCTTTCAAGCATTCAATACATGTAACTGAAAGAAGTAAAAAGTCAACAAGAGGTGAATTTTTTTTTTTAAAGTACAGTCAGATTTCTGCATAAACCCACTGGTTTTCAGGTTTCATAATCCATTCTCAGTTAATGAAATATTTTGAAAAAGGAGAGTGCGACTGAGGAAGTAGACATGGGTTGCATTTTTTTTTCCTTACCAGCAATGTGATTTTGCCGTTACAAAGAAGGTCTAGGAAAGGTGAATTTGTGGTTAGGTAAACTTTTTTTGTAATGAAAGAACAATTTATGCAGCTTCAGGGAAAATTGTTCATTTCTAAGAACTCACAGCACCAAGGGAAGGACTGCACTATTACAACAACCCAAACCATTATCTGAACTCAAGTTTCAGGTTAGCAGAAATGCAGATAACTAAACAGCTATTAGAGTCAATTAAAAACTAAAAAAATATCATGGAATCCTTCAATGATTAGTGGCTGCTGCAATCAGAAACATGATGGCAAGTGATGCACGGCCAAGTGATGTTGGGTATGGTGTAATCAGGTTATACAACTATTAATGGGGACAGCCGCCTCTTTTAAGCAACGTTAGTTGTTGAACTTTCTTATTTAACTTCCTGGCCATTGTATCTCAGTGTATAGAAGCAAAGTTCAGTGAGAGAAGGGAAATAACAACGAAGAGAAGCCTTTCTAGTGGAGAATTAGTCAGAAAAAACTGAAGGCCACACAGGTCTCCTTCAGAACATGGAAACCAAGAGATGACAAACTTTGCTGCATCTTTGCTGCAAAGAACAATGTCTTTGGAGAATCAATGTTACCATTGCCAGTTTCTAACAGGGAAAAAAAGCCCAATAGGTGGTATAAAATTTTAATCAAATCAATAAAGAATACTCCCTAAGGTAATTTTGTATCTTATTTGCTATAGCAAATAATCTTTTGTCTAATGATTTCACAGTTTTCAAGATCATTAAACAATAGGTTTAATTAAGCTTAATTTCTGAATAGACAATTTTAATAATTCTTCTTTATTTATAAAAAAATGAACAATGCAATAAAAATTCAGTTCAAATCATGTCATGTAATAAAAAATTGTAAATTAATCCATAAATTTAACATGTATAGATAACAGAATTCTTTGTTTTATTAGAAAAATCAGACCACATTTTTATACTTCTCTTCCTTTAACTGAAAATGTATTTCAAATATATCTATAAAAGAAATAAAGACTACTTTTGAAAAAATAACAGTTGAACAGATAAAACCTGTATTTAAACAAACTTGTTCCAAAGATCTTCCATTGCAGCTGAATAGAAATAATGTTATGGATCACTGCTTTTCTGTTTTATCTGCCTTCAGAATTTGAACTTTCAATCACAAAAGCTTGAAAAATAAGCTTTTTTAATAAAAACAAATAAATACTCTGCAGTTCAGAGTAGATACTTTGATAGATCTAGAGAAAGAGATTTACGCACTATGACTGTTTCATACCACTACCACAAACAAATTATGCAGCAAAGCACCACTGATGCCTTTTAGTATCTTTAAAATACTCAATTACTTCTCTTGGTGAGAGATGTTATAAAATTCCCACTCTTAAAGATAGTCACAAACTGGTGGGGGAAAGTCCAGAGCAATCTCGTTTATGTAGGCTATTCTCTGAGCAGGATTCTGACCAGATGACCTACTAAAATTCATCCAATATAAATGAGTTTTTGATCTCAAAGCAGCCATACCTGTCCTGGAATCTGTTTTAAAATAGTCTTCAATTACTGCTCTTAGAAAAAAACAAAAAAACAAAAACAAAAAAAAACCCCAAAAAACCAAACAAAAAACAAAAAACCAAAAAAAAACCCAAAAAACAAAACAAAACAAAACCACATTTTTTTATTATAGTTTCATAGTATTTAATAATTATATACAAATCATATGTGGTAGTTCACATTTCATAATCCATCTCTAGCTGCCTAGGATTTTCTAAACATCCCCATTTTTTATCTACCCTAACTTTCAGAGGGGCAGTGTATCAAGTTTCTCACTGGAGATTTCATCTTTAAAATACACCTCGTAAAGGAATTTTTATCACAGATTTCTTGCAGGTAAAGCACCCTTGAGATTGAAGACATTGCTCACAAGCAGCAATGAAAAATGTGTCCTATCACCCCTTTCCAATTGTAAACAGAGGGAGAAAAGGTTATGATTTGTAGAGATTGAAGAGGAAGGGAAAAAGGAGGTGAGAAGTCAGATGAAACAAGAATAAAGTTGCTAGTAAAGGACCAAAGTAATTATATATAACTTGCATTCTTACACATTCTTAAAGTAAATACAATTCTTCTTGGATTATGAAGAAAGAAGGAAACATCAAGCTACTCCAGAATGACTTCAAACATCAGTTTCCAAACAGTGGCATTAAAATACAAATGTCTTGAGAAACAGAACCAGAATGCAGTCCCATTCTGAAAGAGCAAAGCAAAGTAGAGGAAAACTACTGCTAAAACATCCCCTTCAGAAGCTAAAAAAAAGAAATAAATGTTAGGGCATGATTAAATGAAGAACATGATGTTCAATATGTTCTACATGCTATTATTTTCATGCTTCTCTCCATATCTTATTTATTATCAACAAGATGGGGTTTTGTTTTTTTTATAATATAGACAGTTTTAATTTTCCTGGTGTTTAGACTGAACCTAGGCTACCCTGAGGATTCTACAGCTGGTCCTATGCCAATAGTCTGTGGCAGAAAGTTAGCAGTAGTGTTTTCATAACATTTACTGAACTTATGTTGCACTTATTTTTTGACAGTGGGGTGATGCCTGTCAGTAGTTGATTTGTCTCTAGCATCTCCACATTTCCATGAATTTTGCAGTTTCATTGGAAAAGCTCAGTCTTTAAAAAGTGCCAAGTGAGACCCATTTTGCAGTATGAGAGCATTCTTCCACTCATGCAGTATTTTTTTTTTTAACATAAAGTGCCACACTACCATGAGAAATTGAGGGATGCAACCCATAAAATTAAGATTGTACTCTGCATGAAGCCCAAATTTCAGTGTAAGATGTTGAGGCTCTTTATCCATAGAGTTCTACAGAGGGTCAAGCAAGCTCTTTCACCCACAGGAAGATAACACAAAAACTCCTCTGGGGGTGCCATCTGTCTGATTGAAGAAGAGATCCTGGTGAAATATTCAAGGCCTGTGAAGTGCAAACAGTGATCTTCAGGGACATTATTTAACAATTGATGGGTGTAAACTCATAATTAATACTTAGCCAGAAGTCCTCTCACAGACAGCATCTTTTCTTTCAAGCTTTTTTTGCAGTCTCAGATGTCTGGATGCTATTTGCATAATAGGATCAAGATCCTCTTCTCTCCCACTGTCTGGGTTTGGTTTTGAACAGCAGCCTACTTCAGCAGGAGGGGAAGGAGAGGCGGCTGCATTATTCCACCTAATGCCATCAGGGCAGGCGCGTGGGAGCAATAGGTTGGAGTGATGAGTGACTATTGCTTCTGCTAAGCCAGTACTACAAACAGTAGGCTGTTAAACAAATAATGGGAAGCAGCAGGACTTCTGGATGTATATTTGCACAAAGCAGCTAGAAACTGTACACTGCTGTATCTTGATACTGCTGGACTTTGTGGGTACTCTTGAGTCAGCTTGGGTGACTCTGGTCACTCAGCGCTTACACACTACCAGAGCCATCAAGGCAAGAAGCCCAGGCACAGAATTGCCCACCTATCTACACCTCTTCAGACCTTTAGACCTGCACATTCCACATAAGTAGACTTGTTTGGTTGGTTGGTTGGTTTTTTTCCAACCCAGCATTGCTGAGAGATATTCCAACAAGCAAAAATGTTTGTTATTAAATAAATAAACAATTAATTTTTTCAGTTGTCCACTCCTAAGTTTTTTGACCTGACACGGCTAAATCTCTTTTTGCTGTGTCATAAAATATGACAGGCTTACTAAGTTTTGCTTCCAAAAATATTAAGATTGAAAGCAAATATTTTCTAATTTGCTAAATATATAGCAGGTATTGCTGACTGAACAGTATCTCCTTACCAGAACATATAACTCTTTGAAAAGACAAAAAAGTGTTGCAATATTATGTATTTCTAGGGGATGTTTTTGCATTTGCAATTAGTTACATTTTTTGGACATTTTTTATCAGTTTACCTTCACATGTTTTCAGTGATTAATACTTCTCAGTGTTATTTTTTTTCTTCATTCATAGGTAAACCATAAATTATCAATTGCTTTGTACTATTTTATACATCAACTATTTTCTGAAATTCATGTAGCAACTCTGTCACTGGTCCCATGGACTACTATTGTGATGAGAGAAAAGACAAATGACCGACCACCTGCAGTCCACAGAGTTCTATTTAACCACTGTTCTTAGAACTTCAAGAGAATAAATATTTTTCCTACCAGAAACTATGATTTGAAGAACCAATCATCTGCACAGTGTAAAATAAATAATGAGAAAAATGAAATGTTATTCACTTCTCCTCTTGAAGTAAACTGTAATTAGAGATACTTTATTTATGCCTTTTTGGGTCCCATGTGGTCCTCCAATAGAAAATCAATACTTGAAGTACATGCTTCATTGATTCCAATTAATTTCTTTAGATGACACAGTTCCCCAAGGAATAATGTGTGTATAGGCTTACTGAACACCTTCTTTCTAGTACGCTAAAAATGTTATTCCTGGGAACTTTTACACTCACTTGATGCAATAAAAGAGACATTACAATAAAGCATTACAACATTTTTATTTCTAACCTCAGCTTCCAATGAAAATTACAATCTGACCAGACAGAACAAATTCATATCTGATAAGCTACAGATATTTACAATTCCTTATTTAAGGTAAGGCCAGAGGAAGGAAGTTTCCCCTCTACTTAATCTTTCTAAGTATAACTGGGAAAAAAAAAAAAGGCAAAAAAAAAATTAAAAAAGAAAACGAAGACCTATTTCTTTTGTGGATATGATAGAATATACTGATTTGGAAAGGGCCCACCAGGATCATCAAGTCTAACTCCTGGCCCTGCACAGAACACCCCTAAGAATAACATCAGAACAGCATTGTCCAAATGCTTCTTGAACTCAGACAGGTTCAAGATGGTGACTGTCTCCCACTTTTTCTTATCTTCTCTCTTTGTTATCACTTTTCAGGAACTTTTACAGGGCATATGCATCATTAAGGCATATATTCCAATCAAGAATGCTGAAAGCTTCCTGTCCCCCTGCTTTTTTGGCCTGTTTGGATAGTAGCTATCCCATGCAACGAAAAGATACATGAAAAAGATGGAAACATTAATTCAAATAGAATAAAAGGCCCTTTCTTGATTCAATGTTTGCTACTTTTTTTCCAGTTTTAGACATCATAAATATCCAACTCTTGTCGAAAATCTGTCTTTTAAATTGCAGGCATCCCTTCCACTGTCCTGTTTACATATCCCATTTCAGGGGTAAATGGCAACATACAAGATCGAAATATATTTAGTGAGTTAAAGTGGGTTTTAGTCATGTCATGCTTATAAATAGAAGCCAGGGTAAAATGACGCAATAAAGGCAACTCTTTTATTATTTAAATGATTGCTATTTAAACTCAGTGGTTTCTCACTGTCTGACCTCATCGTAGATACAGAATTATGCTTCTGGGGAGAACAAGCATTTGTTTATGTCACACTGTTATGGCAAAACAGGAAGAATTATTAATTTGATTATATCTACTAGGGCATTCTGATTCAGAACACCTCAGGATGCATTCAGACAAGATCAAGTTTTATTAATAAGATATTTAGATCACCCGGTTGCAAAAGGCAGCAACTGAAGGGAAAGCCCTTATTATTGTAACCTAGAAAATACAGCACCCACAAAGTCAGTGTATCAGATTCATATCTTTCGTCTTCTAACCTAACCACCAATCTAAAAGTTGAGGTATATGACTACTGTTGAAGCTATGGCACTATACAGAAAGACACACAAGATGTGTGGGATAAGAAAGAGCCTGAATTCATACCCAGGAGTGTGCAAACAAGGTGAAGGATTTGGTAAGAGTACCTTAATCTCAAAAGCAGTAGATCAGGCAGCCCATTTAGCAGTTAAATACATTTAAGCCATAGCTGTCACCCAAAAATAGGCATAAATATATAATTTTTAATACATATGCATTTATTTATTTATCTGCTTATTCATTTAGAGCACTAATGTACAATAACTAGTAACTGTTTTTCCCAAACCCAAAAGTAACAAATTATTTTTTAATCTACTTATCAATTTATTGTGCAGCTGTGTCTGTTTCTTTCACTCACTTGGAAAGGTCTACAATGGAGAAAGGCGTTTAGAGCCCCCTCATTCACCTGCCCTATTTAAACCTTTAGTGGAGATACAGTACATTCACCCCTGTGTTGACTAAAGTATGAACACACACCCAACACAGATCTGGCCATTGAATTTGATCAGGAAAAAATACCCTTACTGAGAGAAAGTTTCAGGGAGAGATACTAAGATTGCAGATGGAAAAGAAAGCTAATACTTGTTACACTAATGAGTTAATACTAGAAAAAAGTGTAAGAAAATAAATGAGAAAAATATGTAAATGAGGATTAAATTCTACTCGAGGCAAAATTAAATTTGCTGGACATGCAGAAATTATTTGACGCACAGCTTGAGACTTATATTTTGAGATTTAAATAAGGACTTGATCTAATCACTCTTTTGTATCATCTAAATTTCCAGCAGGTGTCCAAATTACTTCCATCCTCTCACGAGCTATAAGGTATGCAGCCCCAGGACAGAAGCATTGCTATCCAATAACTGCATCAAGTGACTCACGACATGAATGTTATCTAGCTCATCAGGTAATCAACTAGCTTCAGGAAGCTGTCTGACCTTCCTCTCAAATGTCAACATGGTTTCCTCAGCCTAAAATCTTTAACTATCTACCGTGTGTGTTGCCCTTCTAAAATCTTTTATGCCATGAAGTTCAAAAGCTATTCTAGACTACAATGTAAAAGGAAGAAAAATCTTTCATTGGCCACAAGAAGTAAAGTTTTTATAACAGAGACTGCCTCAGAAGCTTCTAAAATACTTAGAGAAACTGCTCAGGAAAAAACATTTCATGTCAACCATAGAAACTTTTCGATATGATACATGTATATAAATAGAGAGATTCAGTTTATTTTGCAGAAAACTCAATAAAGTATCAATAAGCAACATAAGCCTTTCAAGGGCATATGTTATGCAGCAATAATCCATGCTGAGTGCCATAGATGGCTGACAATGGCAGGGAATTAGCCCAACACAATTTACACCCTATTGTGCACTTCTGCTTAATTTAACAGCAAGAACGCAGCTTCCCCTGTGTGTTTCTATAATCATTTAACAATAGAAGCTTCATTCCAGAGATTTGCCTTCAAAATAAACCTGATCAGATCCTTACTGTGACAGCAGATGGTGACAGAGCAAATGTATGATTGGATCAGAAAGTTCAGTAACTGTCAGTCAAGAGCTGCAGGATGACTACTTGAGGTACCACAGAAAAGAATACTGGGAAATAATTAATGCAACAGCCATGCAAAATTAGGAAGAAAGAAAAAGAAAACAAAATACACTAAGGAGAGAGAAGAAAACCACTGCTCTTAATGTATTTATAAAACAGACTCGATTTCTTTTGAGGACTTGTCATATCTCAGAAGAACCCTCTGTTTAGTCACTGCATTTTAAAAATACCAATACAATAGCAAAGGAGCCTACTATATTACTCTGCAATTAGCAATAAAAAGAGAAAGGCATGTGTTGAATTTCATACAGGTGTTTATCAGTAGAACAGATATTGTCCTATCAGTCCTGTCATTTCACCTGAGCAATGGAATTCACCTTTTCAGATGCAATAGAGATGAAACACATCTGCAGCAAAGAACAATGGCTTGATTGACAGGCAAGACAGTCACTGTGACACTTGTGTGTACTCACCTTTATATAGTACATAGAAGTTAGGTTTTAATTAATAAACTCACTGAGTCAAACTTTTAGAACTGATTTTAAATGAGATTGTTCTAGCTGTAGAACTTTAATAAAACTGGACAACACTCTGTTAAAGCAGAATATGAGGTGATAAAACATAGCTGATCTGGTACAGCTGTGTAGATTTGTTTTTATTACATTATATAAGAAAAAGATAATGGGCAGAACCATGTATATTTGTGAATGCCATCAGATGTATCCTATCACCCCATTCTTGGCCTTCATGAATGTAAAAGGTCTGCAAAACAACAGGGTTCTTGATTGTGCAATCTGACATGCAGAATGATACCCCAGTTTCTGGCCTTAGTGTGGCATCAGTTAATTATGCCATGATCTTGTTTTAGAACTGAGTTAAACACTTTCTCATTCTCACATGATTCTTGTTATTAACTGTCAACTTTGAATGGACTAGCTCCCAATTCTTTTCCCATAAAGCAGGAAAATTCTAGAGGAACACAATATCCTTAAAAGCTGAAACCATTCAATGAAAAATTACTATCATCTGTAGATACAAACATATCAAAAAATTCTCATGCTACCTGTGGAAAGAAAAGAAATAGTGTTCAACAAAAAGGATTATAGCATTCTTCCCCATTATACTTCTTTGTGTCAATCCAACATATGAAAGGTGGAGGGTCACAGCCTTTCCATTCCCCTAATAGAGATAAGACAACATAGGAAAATAAAGTTTTAAATACACTCCTATGCCATGATATCTTTATCTGTTTCATGTGAAACCTTAAGATTTGACTATTGCCCATGTAGTAGAGAAGCAAGTGTCTATTTATTACGTTTGTGAACATGTATAAGAATATAGACATAATCAATGAAATGAAAAATCAACTCCTTGAATTTGCCATGTGCAATATCTGCTTTGTACCACTGCCTTGCTGAGTGAGATAAGCTAAAATGGGAGTCAGAGAGTTATGACTTTCCCAGCTGCAATTTATGAATGTTTTACTTAGTTGTTCACATAGGCAGGCCAGACTAAGATTTAGATCTAAACCTTGAATTCCACTGTGTACCTAAGCCAAATGCTGCCATTTCACCCTCCTGGCATGGCAACCACTAAAAGCCAAATCCCAATGAATCCCAAACAGCAAATGAGAGTTATAATGTGCAGTAAAATCTATAGTAGCTGGAGGCTATATTTGGTTTCTCACCCTGAAAAGGATCAGAAGGCTTTATAAGGACTGTCTAATGCTCATTTCTCTAGATGATATCAAGTCGATTTTCAGCTGAGATCAGCACATTTGAAAATTCATGGTGGATGACAAAACGATTGGGAATTGAAAAGGAATGGGCAGCACTTGTCCTCATTACACCACCACAGTTGACTGACCTGTCATTTGGAAAGCACTAGCACGGAGTCAGTGCTGCCTTTCAAAACTCACCTGCCTAATGATGGCTCTCCCAGGAGCTGACATTTGCTGTAATCAGTGTAACAGCTCAACAGGGGTGAGGAGTTCCATGAAAAGGAAACATGACCATGTTTACACTCCCATCTTGGCTGATCAACTAAATAAACCTCTGGCTGAAGCCTTGAAACATTCCACACTTTCTGCCTCTGTGCTATGTGGTCTAAACAAACTTTTCTCTGAATTTATAGAAATTTGGTCTATAACATCTTTTTCTTAGTGCATATTTGAAATGTACAGTATATTTTGAGTCCAAAATTATTCTTTTCTCAACTACTTGTTATTATATTCTTAAATGTTACTATTTACATCTAATGCATACAGTTCCAATATAGAAAACACAACTAATTTTCTATTTTTTACCATTTCAAGTGTTCTTTTCATCACTGTCAACTCAGAGATGGGGAACTTTATTTCCCTTTTGTCCCACAATCTTCTTCAAAAACTTTTTTTTTTGTCTGTAGGGTTCTCTTCCAGCATTTTCTTGCATCATCTTTCCACCACTATTAAATGTACTACCACCATTCTGAGAACTTCTTATTGCTTCATGTTGTCGAAATAATTATCACCTTCTTATCAATACCCATAATCTTTGACCTTAAAATTTAATTAATGTATCTTATCTTTCTAACGATTTTCCAGACAAACCTACTTTCACAATTATTGCATTAAAGGAAAGCTGCCACATTATGCACAGTCAACAAGCCTTTTCTAATTACTTTTTCTTTCATCTTTTTGACTTGCTGCAACATTGAGATGTTTGGATAACACTATCAGAATAACAGCATCTTACCTATGCAGATACATTTGTTTCCTCATTTTAATGCTAATGGGTCTGTCTGTGCTCCTAATGTCTTATTCATATCAACAATACTTTCATGAAGAAATCCTAAGGGCTGGTTCCTTGACTCTAGTTTGAAGTCTGCCTTCCTTCTTTACTTAACTAATTAAAATCCACATATATGTGTATAAAAATTCTAATGGATAGTAACCTTCAATTACCCTGCTAGTGCTCATTAAAAAAACCTGTGGGTATTTGTTAAGTGAAATTAAATATGCACACCTTTTTTAAAAAAAGGTATAATAGGATTAAGGCAGCTTTCAAGTTCATTATGTGCTTGCAGAAGGTGTTAAAACTAGCTGTTCAACCTCTTAGGCAGAAATTTGTTTTATTTTTAAAAAAATCCAGATGACAAGAGTATTCGAGATGGTATTTCAATATTTAGATAAATTACGTGTTGATATAACAAGTAAAAAGTCCTGTTTCTTCCCTGCGTACCAAGTTAATACTTGCTACACATGAAGACAGAAATTAACCTCACATCTATGTAGCTTTTTCTGACTCTATTTAAAAATATTATTTAACTATTTCACTTAAATTAGGTGATTTTTCCTAATTTTTTTATGACAAAGACCTGCAACTCTCTCTACCTAAGGGAAGGCCAAAAGGAAATCTGGTTTTGAGTTCAATGTTCCTTAAAATTTCAGACATCCACAGTTAAGTAAACCTTTTTCTTCTTCAGTATTTGACAGGCAACAAGACTTTACCAGTCTCACTGCCCATCAAATCAGCCTCTCTTTCCTGTTTGATTTTTTAATGGAGCTTCTTGAAGTGTTCAATAGTAATTCCTTTGGAGTATAATGATTTGTCCTGATGAGAGATGAATGCATTATAATTGCAGGCTGCCCTAGCAGATAGCATGGCCAAAAAGCTATTCAAGTCAGGAAGGATATTTTTGCTTTTCACAGGAGTTCTAATGAAGAATAAAACGCCTTGGTGACCTTGTGTGCCAAGGGTTCCAAAACAGCAGAGATCCCTGAATTATATGTTAGAGCAGTAAGCATTGTAACCGTTTGGGTTTTGCTTTGTTTTGTTTTGTTTTGTTTTTTACAGTAATAAAAGGAAAGAGGTAAGTTTAGAGTGAATCATAATAGTAAAAATGGAGCCAATTAACTGCTTTTTGTTCACTAGGCAGTATCTTCTTCCTTCTTTTGAGATAGGAGCATATCTTTGCACTCTCTGCAACTGATGTTATATTTATATATATATATATGTATGTATATATATATATATATTAATATATATATATATTAGGTATAACCATAACATAATATCTATATTGCACTCTCTGCATCTGATATTATACATAAGCAATTATAAAAATTCCCAAAAGCAAATGTTAACTTAGTTTATTGTAGCTTCATTTATATCCACCCATACAGTTGTTATTATCGTTAATATTAGTAGTATTAAATTACTTTCAATAATTTTTTACGTCTGTGGATCTACGCATGAAGTAAACAGAAAACAAAATAAAAGTATCTTATTCTTTTGTGAGTTACGCTCAGCATAATTCCATATAAATTAAGTTGGACTAGAGAAACAGAACTAAAAAAAATATATTGGCTAACTGAAGATTTGGTGTAAGGGAGGTAAAAGTACTTTTCCTCAAATCTGTCCTCTTGAAGGCAAGTTTACAGCTCAGTCCTATACATATTTCTCTCCTTCTACCAGGGAGCAGTTTTTTCCTTATGAATCAGGTTGTTCTGTTTCTGTTTGACATGTTTCTTAAAAGGAAATTGTCATTATATGATTAATAGTTGTCATAAAAACATATACATACTTACTTAACTGTACCATGTACTGAGTTTACATAGTTGTGGAAATATTGAAATTTTTTATGCCGTCCTTTGTCAAGGAATAAAAGGAAAAGAAGGAAAGGAAAAAAACAAACCACCAAAAGACCATACATTTTTAGAATTTTGGATCATTGATTTATTCTGGCTAATTCTTTGAAGGATAATGATAACATTCCCCTTTTATAGTAAAACTGGTAAGACACAATCTGAAGAAAAGTACTTATACCTGCATCAAAAGAGTTAATTTGAAAACATTAGGTATGTTCTTTGACTAAACACTCCAATTCCCTGTGAGCTGAGAAAGTAAAAACACCAAGGTACTCTCTAAAGAAAACCTCCTGAGAATTCTTCATGTAGAATAATGAACAGCTACTGCACAATTAAAGATGGTTCAAGTAAGAATAAGAATTATAAATTTAAAATCCCAAATGTTTTTTTTTTCTTACCTGCTGGTTTACGGGAAAATTCCTGTTGATTTTTTTAATCTATAAAAAGGAATAAAGAAATAGATTAATATTCAGTCACTAGAAGGAAAAACAAAACCAAAAAAGCCAACTGGATTTTAGACACATGTATTAGACTCTCTCTTGCACATTACGCTTGCAAAAAAGGAAATAAAATCTCCTGCACTAAAGGGACTGAAAACTTTGGAAAGCTCCTTTGAACAGTGGGATATTTCTGTGGTCACTTTGTGGTTCATTCTGCTGTTTAGAATCCAGGAGAAGTGCACACATGCAAAATTATTTCTATTTCTGAATTCTGAAACACTCTGTCTCTTTCCTGTTTTGTTTTGGGTTTTTTTTTTTTTTTTTTTTTTTTTTTTTTTTTTTTTTTTTTCCTTATTAGAAGATATAAAAGAAATTAAAATATTTAATTTTAAATAGAATTATTTCAGAGCAACTCACAGCCCACCACTAAAATAATCAAACCCTAGGCAAGTTCTTTTCCTTAAGAAATATGAAGATTTGGGCTGGAAGAACTTTGGAAACATCACTTACTCTACCCTTTTACCCAAGGTGCAAAATCAAGTATGCAAAAACAGTTCTGATAACTGTTCAAGAATTTTTTTTTTTAAACATTCACCAATATTCCTATGTGAAAAGTAAAGAGAAAACCAGTCTGGGACACCTAATTTGTACACAAGCTTCTGTTTAGACTTGTAGTTCATGGACTCCATCTGAACAAACAGTGCCAGCTTTCCTACACGGAAGTGTCCAATGCAAGAAGTATTATGTGTAGAACATACCCATTCCTACCATTACTAGAAGAAAAATGTTTTTTAAGCATAAGCTAATACCTAATACCTAAAATAAAAACATATTTAATTTAAAGACATTGTCAATTAGGTATCTATATAGAATGTATCTAAACGATCTGGAAAGTCCTGAATCCACAATATAATATTAAACTGCTTCCAACCAACCTGCAACATCTTCTTAGAAGAAAAGAAGAATCACCACTGAATTTTCTCAAATGTTTACAATATTTTCTCTAAACAATTACATGCAGAGATGTGAGTGGCAATGTGTTTTGCAGACTTCAGAACCAGGCTGCAGTGGCAAGCTCTTTGAATTCCTCATGCAAATACTGAGCAAGTCTGTCACTGACATCCCACAGTTTTGCTATCAAAGGATAATTCCCACTGTCAAGAACATGCTGGAAAGCAATTTCAGTTGGTTTTCAAATGTATCCTGCATCAAAAGTGTCAGAAGAACATTTCTACCCTTCCTTCTTGCATGTGCATAAGCCTCAACTTTCTCCTTTCTTCAATGTGAGTTAAGGAGAAGCATTAGAGGAGCAAGGACATTCAATGAACAAAGAAATAGTATAAAATTAATCCATATAAGATACCAACTATCTTAAGTGAATTTTTAAAATGAAAACAGTTAAAACCCACATTTTTTGACATAAAAAGTATTCTGAAGACTTCTGGGATTTATTCCTAAATCAAACATTAGTTACTCCAGTATGACAAATCCTTGTTTGTGTTAACAGAAAATATTAAAATCCTTGTCAAAACCATGTATTTTCATGTAAGCAAAGACTACAGCTAACAGTCCAAAAATTTTAAGTTCTGAAAGAGCAATGTTAAGAAAAAAGAAATTTTACTGTTCTAAACAAAATACCGAATATATCTACTAAGTGATAAGTTAGTTACATATCAAATAATTTAGGACTGGTTTTGTTTACTTCAGACACAGAGATTACATTTTTTTACAGATACAAAGTATATTAGGTGTATTGTGTATTGTGAATGTTCTTCTGAAACATAAATACATACTTGAAACATCATTTTCTCATTCAAAAATTTCCAGCTCATCTAAGTACAATCTAAGCATCTACATTACATGGTTGTTTTAACTGCTGTGATTTCGATTAATTAAAACAACTATGTTTATCTTTCAGGTAATATGGTGATTTCTTGAAATACATTATTTTTAACTCTTTTACAGAAACTTGAAAACTGCATTATAGCTGTTCAAGACTAACTGACACCAAAAATTGTTAAGTATGATTTTTTTTAGGAACACCTTAAATGTTTATCATTCACATGAATAAATATTGGACATTACAGAATAAAAAAGTTCTACAATTAGGCAGCATGCATACATTCTTCCCAGCAATGTACATTCTTCCCAGTTACAATGTACATTGAGCAAAATTCAATTTCTGGATATAAAATATGCAGTAATTAAAACCTAACAGCAAACATTTTCCAGAAATGAAAAGAGAAAAAAAAATCGTCTGTTACTTTATTGGCTATCTAAAAGAGAAATGTTGCTTCAGTCTTCCATAACTTTACTGAATTCATTGTAATACTATGTGTTATTGAGCACAATCATAGCACTATATAACTGATGCAAATAAGACCTGTTTTCATCAGAGGATATCAGTACAATATACTGAAAATATAAATGAATGTAATATTTAATATTTCTAAATAAAACACACCAGCAGATACTACACTAAGAAAAAAAGAGGCGTTCTGAGAATATTCTTTAGAAAGATCTGTTTATACAGAGCAATTAAAAATCAAGGATGGCACAAAAGGAGACAGAAGCAGAAACTAGAAAACAAACCCTTGTCTGAAGGCAAAGACAATGTAGGCTGATTTGAACCTAGCAAGAGCTACCTACTTCAAGCGCAAAAAAACAGGTGCTGAGGGACGATATTCTATTCTGATTCAATTTCCATGAATGCAAATTAGGGAAAAAAAAATCTAAGAACACCATAGAGAAAGTACTTTGTGAACTGATTATCAATTCAAGGTGGAAGGAAGAAGAAGTAGTCAAAAAGAAGGTCCCTGCAGTATCTTGCATCTGACAAGCAAATAGGTAAGTGGTGATAACAAAAAACCAATAATGGAATCACAGAAACATAGAATAGTTGAGTTTGGAAGGAATAACAAAGATCATCTAGTTCCAACCCCCTGCCATGGTTAGAGACACCTTTCACTAGACCAGGTTGTTCAGAGCTCCATCCAGAGCTCTGTCTTTGAAAATTTTCAGGGATGAGAAAAATATATTTCAGAGAAAGCTGGTTGGAAAGATTATTGGTTTAAAGCATAACTGATTTTTAGGGGTACAAATACATTTTACTAGATAACTTCCAAAAGTTCATCTTGCAGTATGTTTGGACTTCAGAGACATGACAAATACTGGGCAGGGAGATGATATGAAGTGGAACATAATGAAACTGTCCTATGGCCAAATTCAGTCATTTCTGTGCACTAAATGTTGCAATCTATGGATATCTTCATAGTTATGGCTGTGCGTGCTCTGCAGAGGGAACAAGAACATGGAAACATAGCACTTCTTAGCAGGTACACAAATGAGCGCGCCTTGGCTTCAGGTGTGCATAATGATTGCAGATGTTTGGGGCTTTTTAAATTATATTATTTAGAAGTCTTTATGACAGAGAAGCAGTAATGCAGAAGAATACTGTTCCATGCTATTATCTTTTTGCATGAATTGTAGCCCATTATTGTTGCCCTCTGCTGAAATGCAGCTGATTAAGCTCATAAAAGCTGAGTTTTAAATTTTCACATTCAGTTAAAGCTGAATGGAATTGTTCACTCCTCTGAGAGATACTGTTTCAGACCTTCTTGGGGCAAATATCACAGCAATAAGTATTTTCAGTTTCCATATGAGGATTTTAAAGTGTAATTGAAATACTACTATTTATTAGGGGCTTTTTTCCATTTCTTACCTATTTATATTAATGAAATTTGCTACTCCAATTTAATCACAGTATCCCCAGGAGATGATGAGAAATACATCTTTCAATGAGCACCAAGGACCTCTTAAGAGTAGTAAAATCAAGAGATTCCAGGTTTCTCCAATCCTTAAAAATTTAAACAGAAGCAATCAGGTGTTTGAAAACCCTGTGTGTACCACACTTGCTTCAATCCTATTTCATGATAAACTATACTGTAAATTAGACTCAAAGTTCTAAAGAGATAATGGGAAAGATGATTAATAGACATTTAAGATTCAGGTAATACATCTGGTCCTCTACAAGAAAAAATAACAGAGTAGATGTTAGTTGTTAGGACAGAGATCCTGACAGAGACCATTGCCTTGGAGTACCTAGGGGAACAGCCAAGACTGAAAGGCTACATATGAAACAAGTGGGCACCAGTGCATGCTCAGCATTTTGCTGACTTGGGCCATAAATAAGATACTCCCACACTTTTACATATTATTTGATTTCTCATTTTCTTGCAGTCTGTAGACACCATGTAACTTTGCAAGTCACAGTAATTTTCCAATTTAAAAAGAACCTTTTATTATTTTAATTTATGCTAGCCATTTATATGGATTTCCCTAAACAAATTAGACTCTGTAACCTTCTCTATCGATTGTTTGCATTACACAACTGCAGACTCACATTCATTAACAGGTAATTAAAATAGAATAGCTTGAGAAGAATGTAAATTTATTACATAGTTCTTCATCTCATGCATAGAGAGGAGGACAAGCAACAATACAGTTTGTGCCATTGGGATGTTAAGGGATTCCAAACAGGAAGCCAGATCATTAAAATTTGGAAGAAAATGTGAGTGCATTCTGTGATTATCTTATGGTAATGAATAAGAAAGAGTACATAACACTTGAAATTACTAGTTGGTTAGACTTACTTTCTGTGCTTGCCAGGCTTTTGTTTACTCAATGGAAGAGGTAAGTTGTGGCAAGATTGTGAAATTCTGTTGTCCAGGAGTATATGTGTGAAATAATCAGAGAAGATTTCAAAGAAACCTGCAACAGCCCTCACAAAATACATCATGTATTGGTGAATGGATTCAAATATATGTATAATTGCCTATAAAATGAATATAGCATTTTTTTGGTGCTGGTTTTACAAGCTGCAGTAGATTTCAGAATTCACACTAAAAATCCATATAAGCTAAGTTATGCAAAATGATCAGCCAATATGTTCTGGAAAATATAGGAGCATAGCAATTATTAAATTCACAGCTGCTTCTTCACCTACTAGTGATGGCACCATTCTCTGTTGTATGTTGATCTCATTTTATCAGCTGAATGGTTCAAAGGATAAAAGATTAGGATTACTCCCATAACTTCTAGCATTTCCATGTCCTAGTTGGATTTTTCCCAAGACTAGACACACTGGATTGCAAACACACTCAGCCTGAAGGAACTCAGCATCAACTTCCTTGAAGGAAGAAAGGGAAAAACTGCAGAATACATGAACAGTTACGTAGAGAGGCTTGATTCCACGCTGAATAATGCATAAGCAAAAGGATGACCTCTGCTTTTGAGGCTGTTCCTATAGATACCTGCAGGCTGAGTCATCCTCACTATGGTTCCTAGATGAGAACAAAAGTGAGAAATAAGATGATATGTTTCAGCTTATATAATCAATGTTACAAAATCTCTACTGGGAGCCAAAAAACTTACAAAAAGAGATCAAATATTTGTAAAGTTTTTAGACAATGAGAACACAGTAGACATTATTCAGGAAGTCCCTAATCAGCTATCTGAAGAAGTCCTAATGTAGAAAATGGCTGGAAAGTCAAAAGGAAATGTAACTATTTATTTGTTATCACTAGACAAGGAACTAGATGGATCTTTATTCTGGTACAGTATAACAGTTCTAATGGATCATCTTAATCCATGTGGAAACTAGCACGTTTCATTTTAATCCTATATAGAAGTAGAGGAAGAGAGGCATGAGATAGTCTTGAGGTCTCATTTTGAAAGCAGAACTCTACAAGACTCCTTTTAAATTCTACTGACTCCTTTTGTATTAGCCAGCTGTACAAAATAAGCAAAGAGTTTCCATGTTCTGATGAGTCCCAATACATGCAGGTATTTGATAAATACTTATGGGGACAGCAAAATATGACTAGTAAAAGTCAGGAGTGCATCTCCAAAAACAGAAGGAGATGAATACAAATCATTCCTAAGAAAGGTGTTGAACTTTCGAAAGAAATTATTTGTATATTGAGAGATTAATTTAGGACACATAAAAGCAGTATCAAAGCACAAATGACCATCTGAAATGCAATCACAAATCTGCATATTATCAAACCTTTCCCTTCTCACTCAAAGGGATTCAGTGATACATTGGACACTAAAAGCACAGAAGTAATGGATGGGTATCAGAAAGAAATACCAGATTTGTGCCTAAAACATGGAAGTATAATGGGAGTCCTAAGGAAAAAAGCACAAAACCCACTCTTCAAACATCTGTGATATTCCAATAATAGGACTGCAATTAATTTTAGTCAAATTAATATTTTTTTAAAACGTGTTGTGCTTTTTTTGCTTGACAGATGAACGGCGTCACTTAATTGTGCAATATATAACAGCCATTCCTAAAACTGGATGTTACCTTAATGACAATATTGCTACTGTGCCTCTTTAAAGAAGATACATGTGTTACAAACACAGTTTTATAACACTGAATCTCCATAAATAAAATACCAACAGCAACATGCATACTATTAGAGACACTGAAATTAATTCCAGTGCCTGAAGAAGCTGTTACGGTCGCATCTGAAAGTAAGAAACGTATGTCTCTGTACTGAAGATGTATTAGAAGGACTGTGAACAATAATTGAAAAGATACAAAGAAAACCTGACCCAGAAGAAGACACCAGAATCATTGCTTCAGGTAATGAAATGCAACTGGATATAATTGTGGCTTATATCATAATAGTTGTTGCTCACTGGAGCATGATTACTGCAATATCAATCACACTAGGATTAAAAAAAAGCTGGTGTTACTTATTACTACAGAGTAAGGAAGCCATGTCCTTTTTCCACCAGAAACCAGATTTAAAATCTTAAATTAAACTATTAAAAATTGATCTATATGAATCTCCTGGTTAAAAATACCAGATTTCATTACCACTTGATTTTTCAAGGCAATTAAATAATATAGGTAGGTCCAACTTCAATTTTACTTTTCACATATCATTTCATTACAACTTAATATTTAGACAATATAATACCCACTATATAGTATTTACTTTCAGAATTTTTCACAGAATGACAAAGGAAAAGGGGGAAATAATAGTATCCACAGTTTACCTTATCCTAGTATTTCTGAATGCAAATTTCAAGCATTGATACGAATTTATGCATTCTGTGATAATGCAAAAGAACAGAAACATATGGCTGAAAAGCAATTCAATTGATTAAAGCTGTTTGTCGAACCCATTTGTACAGTCCTGCCATGATGAGTCTCTTAATGCCTCATAAGTCAATCTATTGCAAATACACTTCTACTTAGCATTGGAAGTTCTCCTTATATTGAACCAGACTCCTTCCAGTTGCAGTTTAATCCCATTGCTTCTCATGCAATCCATCACAGAAACAAAGAAGAAACTTCTTGCCCTTTTGTGTAGTTTTTCTTGAGTTGAAACATCAGTAGTTTCTTCAGGCAAAGCCAGTTCCATTTCTCCCTGTATTTTCTTGCAAGTTCATGCTATTGTCAGAGAAGTCAGAGCCTACTTGGGTGGGCTACTTTTACATATGAGATCTGAATGGCCCACATTTTTCCTGAATGACTAGGAGAATGGACTAGCACATTACAACAGCTCTGATCCCCTCAGCCTTCCTCCAAGAGTCTTGCAGTCACTTTTTATCTGCTTAGAGTGACACTGAAATCATTCATGCCTGCATGAATGAGAAATCCCAACTAACAATCATTTGACTATAAGGCTTTGGCTATATCCCTCAGACTTAAGCTCCTGGTAGACAGAAGACTTCCCACGATATTAAGTCCAGACATTAGACCAAAGTTTTCATCACACAGGAGTCACTTGTGACCAACCAATACATCTTTTCCTCATGAGAAGAATGATCCTGGATCTCACAGCTTTTCCAGCCTGCCAGGCTTCCATTTTATTTTTAATCCACTCTGTCATTAGGCTTGAAACTTCAGCTCCTGTGGGCAGCATTTTAATGCACCACTGTGTGAGAAGGGATCATTTCCCTATCAAGGAAAATCTGTGAGTTAAAATGTCTTGTTAGCTAGGTTCTCCACATTCACAGTAGGTGCTATTGTAGATCTTCCTGGCTTGTTACCAATCACTTTGTCCACACCCCCACTCCAGATTTCACTCTGTCAGCTTTCCTTTGCAATTTCCCTACCTACTGCTTAAGAGATTTCACCAGCACATATGTTAGCAGCTGAGGCATCTTCCTCCCTCCTTAGTCTTCTTTGGGAAGGGAACTGCAAACCATAACTCCTACAAATTCAGTTTAAGATTTGGATTTAGACATCTATAGTTTTGGTTCCCACATAAAGTTTCCACTTGAATTGTTAGCAAGTATTGGAAGAAAAATGCATCACAACACAAATTACATTTTCATCAGAGGTTTCCTCTGTATATGATATGTTTGCTGAAGCTCATTACTCTCCTTGTATTCCTTACCCCTAAAAGTCCTATCTACAACTTTTGAGTCACTTCTTTACTGAGTCAAATGGCTCCTTTCCTTTTAGGTCCCTCTTTCCAACCTGGTCTCTTCATTCTGTCTGGACTGAAATAAAATAAAGCAGCTTGTTGAAGACTGAAGTTAAACCTACTTTGTCTCTCTGCCCTCAGTCTATAGCAGTCTACTGACCTTGCTCATGAAGAGTTCACAGTTTGCCGAGTTTGCATTGTTTCAGGATTCCTCAGTTTTGTACAGATAACGATATTTGCAGTTCACAGTCCAGCATTTAATAGGACAAAAGGGATAATAAAATAACAGAAGAAACAAGGAATTTTATACTACCACATAATATACAATTATATATACCATAGGACAATTAACTGTCTTGACCAAATCTAATAGAAGTGTAGCCAGTGACCTTTAAAATACGGTTAATAATTCCACCACAGCATACCAATCTAAATGAATTCTTGCTGTCAAAATTCATTAAATTGGCCAGTTGCCAGTAGCACAGACAAATACCTTTACTGGCGGCAACAAAGCTAAACAGGTTTTCTGCAGTCTTTACAGGTATTATATCTTCCACCACTCCATAATCAACCCATTTATTTACTTTAGTTTGAAAGGATTAAAAAAAAATTATAAAGACACCTTGTCTTTGTTGTATTATGTCACATTTCACTCCTTCTGTCTAAAAGAATTACACAATTCTATTCTCTCAAAGCTCTCAGGAATAACAGCAATATTTATGAGACAATTAGGCTGACAGCAACTGATAAACTACTTGTAAGCTACAAAATCACTTGCTATTTCATTACTTAGACAATTTGCTCGACATAAAATGAAAGAGCTGTTGAGTATTAGGTTCACATGATAATAAACTTGGTATTAACACAATTGCTAAGTTTTATATTACAAAAGAAAAATAAATTTCATATGTCACCATAAAATCTGTGTAAACCCCTGAGTTTTACAGTACCTGTTTCTGCTGGAAGCTCACCATTCATCTGTATAACTGATCATTTTAAATTACACTTGAAACACTACAAAATTACTTTCTAACACTTGTATATTTAAAAGTCATGTCCTCATATTTTATAAAATACACCCTGCCCCTCCTCCTGATACAGAACAGGCCTCACTCTACTCTGTATTAGGATTAATCACAGATTCACTCCAGCACTGTATTCAGTTACACCCTGAGATGACTTTTAATGAGAAACTCTTTTGCAGTAGAGCTTCTAGATTGCGATAAATAGGAAAGACTGGACTCTTCTTAACCTCCTTTCTCTTAACAAGCTGCTGAGCCATTAGCTTAAAATAAAAAGTATTGAATTTTATTCCCTTCTAAGGAATACATTTGTCTCTACTGATCTCCAATTTCACCTCATGAGTAATATAAGAATTCATTATAAACTATTATGCAAAAATCTCTGTAAATACAGGTTTTCTCAAGTATCTTCTGGCACTTCTGAAAAGGAATGCTCAAATACTGATCAATATGGTGGATTACAAGCATAAAGAGCTGTGTGTCAGAGGGACCATGGATTAAAGGTAGGCCAAGGCGTAGAAGATACCAAGGGAGAAAAAAGATTGGGTAAGAATTTTTGCACAAATGAATTAATTTTCAAGCTCAGACTTTTTTTTTCCCCTTCTTCATCTTTAAGTGTGTTAAAGGACCATTTAACTTTAACAGTATTGTTAAACTGACACAAATAATGGATGGCATATTTTTCTTTCTTTGGATATGATCTTGTAATCCTTGAATAGGAAGAGGTATAATAGTTAAAGTCAACGGGATTTTCTCCAGCCTCTCATAAACTCCCAATTTATTGGCATTAACAATGGCTATGACAAGCACTGAGGATGTTACAAGCAAATTTATAGATGACTTTTTTTTTAGTGTGCATTTTGGACAGATTTCAGAACAGCAACTCCCTGTCTAATTGCATTTCAGCAGCAAAGGAGATTGTTTAGTCAAAAGTATAGATTTTTGCTCTATCAGTATTTCTTGTAGTTCAGACATGATTTAGAGAGGGTCCATAGGAGGGTCACAAAGACAATCAAAGGACTAGGAAGCCTGCCATATAAGGAAAGGCTAAAGAACTGGGATTGTTCAGCCTTGAAAACAGATGGGTTGGAGAAACCTTGCTGCCATGTTACAGTATTTAAAAGATGACTACAAAGAAGATGGAGATTCCCTTTTTACAAGGAGTCACAGGGAAAACACAGGGGTAATGAGTACAAGATACTACCATGGAGATTCCAATTAAACACAAGAGAAAAATTTTTTGCAATGAGAACAATCAGTCATTGGAATAACCTCCCCACAGAAGCAGTGGATTCCCCAGCTTTGGATACTTTTAACATTCTCCTGAATGGGGCTCTGGGAATCTTGTCTAGACTGTGCCTTTGCCAAGAAAGACTGGATCAGATGATCCTTGAGGTCCCCTTCCAACCTGATGTTCTAAGATTCTATAATTTCATAACCTAATAAATACAAATAATAGTATCCCACATTTTCAAGATACTCAGATGTTTTCATTTCCCTGTTTCAACACTAAAAGCAGTATTGAAGGAAGGATCATCCTTAGGACACTTAAATTACTGGAATAAATTTTTAAAAATAATATTTTAAAAAAATTTCTTTTTCTTTCCACAACGTCTTCTCTCACTACTTTAGTGAAGTTCTAGTTGTCTATTATGGACATTATCTTTCCTGAAAGAAAAAGGCATGTACACACTTGCTGAGAAAATTACTCCAGCAGTATAGTTAAAAGGAAAATCAAGTAACAAATTATTCAACAACGGCGTAATGGTGAAGGCAATGGCATAAGTAGAACATAAAAGCTATAATTTACAACTGAAATGCACATGTCGAGCTGTAACAAAAACAGATGCTGCATAAAAAGTAAAATTGTATGTACATTATTGTGTATTGCCACAATGAGAGGATTAACTTCATAAACTTGACATTATTATAAAAACACTTAAAATAGTAATATATATAAAAATGGTGTGTTATTTTAAGAAATTAGAACTGAAAAAAGCAACTAAATATCTGAATAGTATCATGCCTATTCATAAAGCATAGACTGCTGTGAGAGCATAAGCTCAAAGTCCAAGAAGAAGAGAATCCCAAAGATGTATGAAGGCAGCAATTCTATCAAATACAGAACTACTCTTTCACTATGAGTGTTAACTGCTCTTAGCAGTGATTAACTGCTGCTGTTAGTGGATGCTAACACACATACTTACAATTTGTAAAAGATTTAGTTTTGAGCTGGTCACAACTGAAAAAAAAAAACTCACAGTAATGAAATAAAGCTATATGAAGAGAGTTTTTACTCTGAAACCATATGCACTGGTTGTTCTGTGCCATACAAAATTTATAACTTATACTTTACTGCTATTTATTTCATCCAGAAATTTCCTGTACTTAGCAAATGGATTTAGAACAGAAGCTCAATCTCTCGTAGGATACATCTTGAGGATGTATTTGGAATGCATATATTTAAAGTGCTTCTCACTAATGTATATCTAATACTCTCTCTGGTTTCTAAGATGATCTGATTTAATTCAAGATTGTGTCACACTTATCAATGGTGACAATCATCTGTTTACTACTGACCTTTTGAGTAAATTCTAATAAAAAAGAGCATTTAATATCTTTCCTCTCTTGACACTGTCAGCCAATAATTTTCTTTCCAGAATGGAATCAATCAATCCTTTTCTTCTCTCTTTTATCAATGGTATATGTCAAAACTATTTGCACTCTTACTGTTTGCCAGCTGAGGAGATTTCATATTGTCCTGTCATGTTTCCAGTTCTGTGTAGACAAGGGATATATCCCAAGCTCACTCTTCGTTATAAATTCTACTGTGCTACTCATTTCCTCTGTTTTGGGATACTAAAGAGTTAATCATTTAGCCATGACACTTCCTTTTCTTTTAGTAGATGCATCTTACAGAAAGTACGGCCATCTAGTGAGTTTTGATTATAAAAGTGAAATACGTGAAAATATAAAAGAAGCTATTTAGCACTGGTAACGCATTTTTGTTACAAGTACAAGGTAAACTCCCTTGTACTCAACAAGAAATACTAATGAATTAACAGGAGTAAACACTGAGACAGAGAATACAAAGCTAGTAAGAAGTTGAAGAAATACTGATAAATAAGATTGTCACTGTTGAAAATAATCACTTTATTAACAAGAACTTTTTTAATCCTCTAGTGCTTGGGAAGATGTCAACATGAAAAAAAAAAAAAAAAAAAAAAAAGAAAAAGAAAAAGAAAAAGCAAGACTTTTTTTAAGCTGAAAGGGTAACATTTCTGGACCTAAAGGGTTGTCTATTCAAATCTAAAGGGAAAAGAAAGCATGCCTCAGAGTTGTAGTTTGACAACATAAACCCAAAATGGCCAGTGAAGCTCCACAAACCAGGAATGAGGCAAGTTGGATTCTTAATTATTTGCTCATGACCTGGTCAAGATGCAAACTGCCTCCTAAGCCACCCCAGTGTAAAGACCAAGTGGTATTATAACCAGGACTAAGTAGGAAATTCCCATGAGTCTGTTTCTAAGCTTTTTTTTTTTTTTTTTTTTTTTAAATTAAGCATAAAACAAATAAGATGTGATTTATTTCAGTTTGGTCCATGAACTTACAAAGGTAAAGGGAAGTGGGTTTTGGATCAGAACACTAAATAGAGGTCAGATAGCTATAATTACTTTAAGCTAGGTTTGGCATACAATCTATCCAGCTATGTAAATGGAAAATTAATTTACTGGTAGAGCCATCTGTAAGCCTGGATGTTCTGGAGTTTTAGTTGCTATTTGAACAACAGGGACTACACTTTTTTTAATTCAAAGTGCATACTCTGTTTTCCTGACTGCTGCTCATTATATTTTTGAGATGAAAAGGCTGTTTATGGTTACTGTTTGGTAAATGAATGAGCTAATAGCCATACTGCTGCAGCATGAGTAGTTAGCTTAATTAAGGTGCAGAAATACATTGCTAAATAGTCTGGAGAGGTAGACTGACTATCTCGTTAAACACATAACTTTAAAAATAATCTGTTTAAAACAGCTTGTCAACAGCCTCTTAGGATTTGGCTTGCTATGATATTTTAAAATATAGTTTATGGTTATATAGCAATATAAAGATCCATTTATGTTAATCTGATGCAAAAGGAAATAATTCTGAAATCAAACATGCATACACACTGTGATTTATTAATTATTTAAAGCATAACTGGAAAAGAATATTAGCTCCACAATTCTATAGGGGTTATGTCAGCCTAAGGACATATTTCTTCTTGTAAAACACTCTATTTATGATGTAAAAAAGGAAAACACTTTAAAATTAATATTGCTACGGTTACAAAATGAGAAAAACATTCAAATAGAATGTGCATACTATTTAAATACAAGTTTGAGAAGCTACCTGTGGGGTGTTTTGCCTGGCATAGACAAAATAATTGATAAAAATAATAAATTCACTCCCTGTAACATCTTCATCACAGAAAAATATGTAGAGGTGAAAACCCAAACACTGATGTCGTCATTGGTCACTTGCAATTAATTTAATAAATGTAAAGCAAAGGCCCTTCATGTTTGATTATTTATTGATGATCTATTTTATATTTGCAGTTGCATTTCCACAATTCCTCTTGTAATAAAAAACTTCATGACTCTCTTTACAGATATCTGGAGTATCTCAGGAAAACTCATTTCAATACCTCAGAACCCTTCTTGGAAGTGACTAATAACATTAATACATGAAATGGGATCTGAAACAGTAGAACAGGTATCTGAATGCCAGGTCTTTTTGTCACTTTGGCAGAATCTTTTTTTGTTAATGGTACTTAATAAAATTACATTCACAATTCTGTGGACATTTACCAATAAATGCACCTTATTAAAGGTTTTGAGGATTAAACTTTATGTTCTTTTTTTACCTTCTAGAGAGAGTTTAGGTTATTCAATGATTTTGCTTTCACAATGTTTTGATTACATCCCTCCTCCTTCATGAAAGGGAACCCTCAGTTTCTCTTTTTCATAATTCATGTATGAGAAAAGAAACATTTTTTTCCTTTCTGAACAAAATAGCAAAGCAGAGCAATGGATGCTAGGAGTTCCAAATCTACACAGCTGCTGTAGGCTGGTACTCCAGTGCAGAAATATTAAACAAACATACATTTTGAAACACCCAGTTCAACTTGTATCTTCCCTAAGCAATAATAATAATGCCATAAAAAGCCTATAATTTTCCCCAGGTACATCTGCACCTAGAAAGGAAAAACAGCAGCCACATTGAATGGGAAAGTAAAGAGGAAAAGGCAACAAGTATTTTTATTTACACCCTTTATTCAGCAATGAATGAGTCCATTGCTCATGCAGACCAAAACCGTTTGCATCAATATGACTTCCCTGAAGCCATTTATTTCCACACAAATTATGCCACAAGAAGCCTCAGCACTCCAAAATGGTGTAGAACACTTCCTTTGAGGTGAGAGAATCTCAAGAAGCATGGATTTTAATTTCTTCTCAAAACCTGACAGACATTCTCATTAGTTTTTTTAAACTTCTGGGAATTGCAAAGGAAGACAAGAAAGGAAAGGGGTAAAGAAGGCTTATCTAAATACAACATTCACAAATACAGAAAATCCCCAGATGCTAAAAGTTAAAGACATCTACACGAAGCCTGTTTTTGCTGATCTTTCTCCTTCATGGAAAACTTGGCTGCAGAAATTCATGTGGACTTTCCTCATCCTGCTTGTATATCCACACTATGTACCCAGCCTTTCAGTTGTGCTAAAACAACTGTTTGTGGGACTGCACTGCTTATAAAACCAGAGAACTAAGCTGGGTAAAATAAAAGCTACCTTGTAGTATAGTGGGAGTGAAGTGTCCAATTTGGTCATACTAGGTAATACCAGAGTACCCACTCAGGATATGGGAGATACAGTACTCAGGCTGCAGGAGATAAGTATTTATCTGCTGCAATTAAGCAATACTCCTGCTGGACAAATCCCAGTGTCAACAGCATTGGCAAGAATTTTTTGTGTGGCTCTATGGATAGCACAGAGAAGACCCTCTGGAAGCAAAAGCACAGCCTCAGCCCTGTGCTGTCCCCAGAGAGGCTTTGGCCAGCAGTGAGGCAGATGGCATCAGGCTGTAGGCTGAGTAGCATGGCTAGCTGCTGTCTCTCATGTCAGGGTGACTCTACCAACCTGTAGGCTATTATGCTAAAGCACCCTCTTGCCATTTCCTGTTAGAAGTGGGAAAGACAAGTATTTAACTCAAGGAGATGGAATTACCCTCTGGAGATATCTGCAGTCTTTATACAGTTAATGGGATAGAAGTAACTGCCTGTGTTAGGAGGATGAGTTCACTTCCTTCTTAAAGACATTTTTTAATATCTCTTTATTATATGAGAGATTGGGTGAAGAGGAACTTGCCTTCTTGGGACAAACAGCTACCATTTCTGTCACATTACTTAGTTCAGCTGAAGTAGAAAGTAGTTGTAAAAAGAGAAGTCCAGTTCCTTGGCAATCAGATACCAGAGAAGAAACTGCTGAAACTTATTCAACAATGTTAAATCGACTGAATTATGCGAGAAGCACCAGCATGTTGACACACCACAGGAAGTTTTTCATCCTTTTTATTACTTTACAAAATTGCTTCAGGAAATAAATGCAGTGAAAACAATATTTTCTCCTAGGCAGGTAACACATTTTTCCCTGGAGTAAACAGCCATAAACTTGTGTGTCTGTTCACCAACAGACATAAACATTTTTGGAATTTGGACATATACTATTTCACTCTGTTTTTTTATTAAGATTTGTCATCTGTACAAAAAGGAAACTAATGAAACATGCAAATATATCACATTTACATAGATCTGTTGGACATATAGAAATCTACCTCTGAACAATGTGATCTATTATTTGAATAGTCAGTGTATAAATGGAAACAGTGGGCTAAAAGAACACTTTTTACTGTTTGTATGATTTCAATGCATCCCTGGAAGAGAAGTTGAATATCTATAACTAATTAGACATATAAATAAGGTTTGCCTTCTGACTTTTTAAAAGTAGCCTTATAAATAAAATTGAAATGATCCTGTTGATAAGCTCAATTGTGTATCTGCAATGACTTTCTGCTAATACAGCTAAAAGTAAGTGTAAGGATTAACACAAATCAAATTATCCCCCAGCTGCATTTTATGTTGTATTTTATGACACTGAACGGTTAAGTACTCACAGGTGAGATGGACAGGCATTCTTTAACTGCCTGGTTGCTTCCTTTCCAGCAGTACTTTATGATTTCTTCATTCTGTGTGTCTAAAAATTAGTGACTGCCTTTCCTATCACAGGAAGTCTCATATAAAAGTAGAATTTAGGAACCTGTTATGTACTGTTTAGCACATAAAGTGCTCTCTTGACAAACTACCCAAATATAACTGGTAATTGGCTCATAAAAAAAGCAGAATTGGGAATAAGAATTACATGATTACATGCACCAAATATAAAAACATATATTCATTTTAATATTGATCAAATATATGTGATTAATAGCTTCTGAGACGTTATTTCATATATTAAAGGATTGCAGGCTTTATTTCAGAAAGAGATGGAGCAATAAAAAGTTGTTTCATACAGTTTTTTTAGATTTAGACAATAGCTGTATCAAGTAATTTCATAAATGCAGTAAAACAATTTTCTTTGATTCACTATAATACAGTTCCTGATTGGCATCATTAGGCAAATGCCTTTTTAGACCCCTCAAAATTGTTAAAAAAAATTGTAAACTATTAGAAAAAAAAGGAGAAAAGCAGAACCCCTCATGCACTCATCATAAGCTGTTCAAAAAGGTAGTAATTCTCAAAGGAAATTTATAGTTTTTCAGTGCAGTAAGTCAGAGAGTATCATGCACTGGGAAATGAGAATGAAACAAGGTACTTCACTCTCAGTTTTTCAAGCCCGATTTCATGACCTCAATGACAGCCTGAAACAAGTTTTGGATGTAATTACCTCAGTCTCTGAAATAAACAAACTGGTGAGAAAAACCAACAAAGCACCTTGCAATCACGTTGGTGCCCACATAGGTGATCAACACAGCTATAATTTCAGACATTTCAGATTTCCCCAGCAGGTGTTTGCCACTTAACTACCCCAGGTATTTTTTGGAGATAAAGAACTTGTCACAGAGTTTCATAATACCTATTGTTAGCAGAGAAATGGCAAGTCCCAAGTATTTGGGGCTCATTTCTTCTGCAGCTTAAGTGATCATTTGTTGTTTTGCCTACCTGGGCTTATTTTCTCTAACATTTTAAACCAATACTGGAATGGCTGGAACCCCTCTCTTCTACCTCACACCTCTGCCTCTTCCTCTAGTTCCCTTCTGTTCCTCAGGCAAATAAAAGCTGTGCACTACTTGAATGCCCTTGCTCTCCATGGCACTTTATGAAGCAAGACAACCAAATGGAGAAAGTGCTTTCAACACATTAGGCTACTAATAATGTATACCCTGAGGTGTTTTATAGCTTTTTGAGTGCATTTAAATTTCTTTTCAGTCTTTTAATTCTCTGGTTATGGAAGAAAGGCAAAACTTCTGATACAGCCACCTTTTAAAAAATATTTTAAAAGTGAGTAAGAGGAAATGGATGTCAAAACAAGATAACATTGCTTTAAATATGAATATTTATATTTGTGTTTGGTGTGGGTTTTAAAGGTAGCAAAGAGAAGGAATACAAAAAGGTTATTATTGCCTGGCCTCCCACTTCCCAGTTGCTATTTTATCAACTGCACTACATGATTCAACAGCACTTTTATCACATTCTCACTGAAAATAAACCAATTGTGGAATATTGAACATTTTACTGCACAACAAAAACTAGGTTACAGTAGCTGGAATTCTCCAGCTGCTACTGAAAGGGCAGCTTGGCATTTTGGCATGAAAGGGCAACTTATAATGAGTCCTTTCTTCTTCCATGTGCTACCTCTCTGCAAACCCCCAAATGACTTGCCTGTATTCCCAGTTAGACTCCTATTTCCTTTATTTTTGTCATTATATTTTTGCCACTAAAACTCAATCAAGAGGTGTTGTTTGGCTTTGGGTTTTTCCCCCTAAATGACAGGCTTCTTGTTGCATTTCACCAGGGTGGAATGTTGAGAGCAAGTGTGACATTTCTCCAAGGTGTCTTGTCACTAAACAGATCATTGTTTTTATTATAATGTTTTAATTTAAGCCTCCAATAATAATAGAATGAAGGAAGAGAAAGAGTGTCAGAACTTCACATAAATCTGCAGAGAATAAAGAACATATTGAATATTCATGTTTTGCTCTAATTTAAATACTAGCATAAGACTAAAATTTAATTTGACTCCATAAAAAAGTGGATGAATCAAAGTGCAGGGATTCTTTACTGAGTGAGAGCATCATATATAAAACTCCAAAAATATTCTCTCCGCAAGAATGTTGCATTTTTTAAAAAAATTACATTACACAGGTTAATTTAAAAAGAAGGGGTTTTGATTGTATTGTCTCTAGGGACATTGCTTCTCTTAAATTGTATTTTAGAGTTCTGTACAATACTAATACAGGCATTAATATTTTATCAGATAATACTGACCACTGCAAAACTTGTGTACTTGTATACTGCAAAATAAAAAATATATTATTAAAAATAGTATGAATAGATGCAATATTTTGGAGAAGCACATAAAGAAAATGTAATTTATTTTAAAAACCTATCCATGAGTACTTGAAGTCTATATATTGCAAAGCAATACTGCAAGACTGCATGTCTTTATGGTAAGTGCTGTCACCATAATCAGAATGTGTCCTAACAAATACTCCAACTATGAAGAAACTGCTGTGTTTCTTGTTACAAATTTCCCAGATAATTCTGGAATAAATATTCTTGAAGAAATATTTCTCTAAATTTCTTTTCTAACTCTGTTTTCCTACTTTCCTCATTGTCCTTTAGACTCAGATATATTATAGAAATGCAGATGAAACACACTGGAGAAACAGCAATAAATACAGTTTGTGAGACTCAAATCTCTTTGCAGCTAAATCAGTACATTTAGAAGGGTTTAAAATTATCCACAATTCTTTAAACAAGGTACAAATAAAAAGTTTGCAAAGTAAGACACAACTCAAATTGCCAAAAATAATTTACTTTACATAAGTAAATATCAGACAAGACCATATGTAACACTTGATAAAAGTGACATAGGAACAAATGTGTTTTTAATTGTGCAGGTTGCAACAGCTTTCATTAAAAAAAAAAAAAAAAAAGAGAGAGAGAGAGGAAAAATAGGATTGATTTATGTTATGTGATCCTGATGCTGCACTGACTGCAGTTATTTATGTAGATCTACATGTCTTAAGATAATCATAAACAAAGGCAGCACGTTACAAGTATCGAAGTCTGGTTTTTAAATTTTCCAAGAGAGACCTCAATGTCTGTACTGGAATGGCTATTTATATAACCTTCTCTTTACAAAGTTGAGAACAGAATGCAGAACAAAACTCAAAGTGGCAGAAAACTTTGACCACCTGAATGGCTAATACTGCTTTAAAGAGTGTTGAATGTATATTTACTTAATAATGTCCAATTTATCTGAGTGTTTGTGCTGTGGGAAATGTGAATCAGGTATGTAAAAATATTTTATTAGTAACACTTTATAGATTTCCTATAATTCTTGTTTGTTTTGGTCTTCATCTTATGATGCCTTCAACTTCTAAATTACTGACAGTATTTGATTTTTGTGCTACTACGAAATATAAGAGGTTTGACACTAGTGTTGGTATTTTTGGATTTGCTTCCAACATGCATATCTGAGTAATCAAAGAAAGATAAATATTATTGCAATACATAGATCATAGGACATTTAAGAGCTTACAATCCCTGAAAACTCAAAAATTACTAACATTAAAGCATTCTGATGGTTTGCCATTGTATTCTAAGTAAAAACCTAAAATATGAAAACTGTCCACTTCATGTGACTGATACTGATTTATTCATGTAATATAACATTCCACAGTATGTTCTTACTGGTGGTAGCACCCACCAGAAAAAACAAAACACATTCTTCTAATTTCTTTCAGTAACTTGCTAACACTGAATGTAGTCCTGTGATATTTTATTCTTCCTACAAGTGGAACAGATTGTATTAGTCTAATTTTTTCTCCTGTTTTTTACTCTTGGTCTCCTCTTCTACCTCATGACTTAAAGAATCCCTGTACCCAAACTTCAACGTTGTAAAGATAAGGTATTATCATTTTCTTTTTTCTAGTGGAAGTGAAGCAATTTTTTTTTTCTCTTAGCAGCAGTTTCTTTCACTAGGCACTACTTTTTAAGCATACCAAAAAAGTTCAATTGAACTTTTAAACTTTGTCCAACACAAAGGCTTAGGTTCTGGAAAATACACCCATTGGGCCAATACTCAGTTTGTAGACCTATTAATCCTAGCTTTCATGATATTGATATGTTTCTACCATCAACTATATGTGCCTCATTAATTTTAAAAATGTGTTATTTTACCCAGAAAAATGTGATATAATGGGATAAAGTGAAGTTACTGTGAACTAAATCTTGTAAGATCTTGTGGACATTCTCAAGATAATCTTAAAACGTTTTGCCACCTCCTGCTAAGAAACTGTACCTCAGATGCCTGTCATTCCTGTCTGATAAAGTTCATGTTGTTTCTTTGCTGTCAGGTTCTGGCTTCAAGGTAGAAAGCATAAATGTGTAAATGTTGCGGTGTCTTTCACAGAAATTATGGAAGAGGAAAGGGAAAAGAAATATTACTGTCCTCACTACAGAAAAATCTGCTAAAGAGAAAGCAATGGGCAAGTGACAAATACTGAACTCTGGGGATAAATCCCCAAAGATTCTATGAAGCTATATCCTAGAAGTTGCTAACTCAAATGATTTTGTTAAAAAGACCCAAATGTCTGACCTTCACCGTACTAAAGCCATTTAAAAATTGCCTTTAAGTTTCCTGACAATTGCAGCACATGATTTAGGAATGTATTGGCAACTGGTGGTTCTTTATAGAGCACATGATTTTGGAGTATTTTCTTAGACTCTTCCAGAGTGTAATTTCTTTAAAAGCTACATGACCAATTGGTTACCGTAATTCTAGAATTATTTAACAAAAGAGATGCTAAAAACTAGAAATCAGTATCAATTACCACTGAAATAAATACAATTTAAAAGTTCATGGAAAGGCAAATAGTTCATAGCTGAATTAAACAGCTGAATTGAAAATTCCTATCTGGAGCATTAGCAAGAAAAGAAGCAGCAGCTTGTTTCCTTTTTAAGTGGCTTTGGCCAGCCATGCAAATTGGCAACAAAAAGATGTAGAACCCCTTTATTTCATAGAGGAATTGGAGTTCCTAGGCCCATGTTCAATTTAGCATATTCAGATTTGAGTACATGAACTTCAGTATCGGGATTGCTTCGACGAAACTGCAGCTTTAATATAACCCTTCTGGGTTTTGAGGCTACTGATAGAACTGATGAATTTTTAACACAGATGCAATTCAAGTGGCTTAAGTTGGAGAAGAATCCATTTTCAAAAATGAATGACCCTTAAAGGTTCATCACCTCATCAATTACAATGTGATATTAAGTTGCTCCCAACAGTGCATTTATATAGTATGCATTTTGGTTGCATACAAGTATATACGCCTATTAATGTTGTGTAATTTTAATGTATTTCATCTCATATGGGAGTGCGCTCCTTGGGACCTAAAGAAATTAAAATTAGCGGTATCACTCTCAGTATCCTTAAAACACTGGAGGACACTAGTGCTAACCTCCTGAAGATGAAGAAAAAGAGTGCATAGGTGAGGTTTGTCTGTTAAAGAAAATCTGAAATGAAGTAAGCTACATCAGTTAGCACATGGATTTTTTAAAAATCTCTTCCTAATAGTCAGAATAAATTTTTCTATATCTCTGCATTAAAATTTTAACTGTCTTTTTGCATAATAATATGAGCTCTAGCTCATATTGTACAACGAATGGTAGTCTAACCACTGCAGGAAAAATGTGTTTGCTTCCAGACACCATCTTCCAGACTCCATTCAGTTAGCAACAATGGCCTTTAAAAATGGTGATCATGTCAGGGCATTTTGGTTTTGCTTCTACTTCTGCATTTCTGTTATCCCCTTAGTATATACTGGGTGTACTGCTGATCCTGCAGTTCAGTCACATCACGTTTGTGTGACAGAAGAATATGTTAGATCATGAGAAAAGAGGTTTTTGACAGTATCCTTACAAAAAATGGATTATAGGTTCAACAAGATATTTTGGAGTCAGGGATCCATATTCACAACTATTAGATACATCATGTGGGAACATAGAATTTGTTATTCCCATTTTTGGGGTTTGAACCATCAGAGAATTTTTTCTCAGCCATTTTTTGTGTGAAAAAGTAAAATAATTCAGAATTTCTGACTGAGAGTAGTATGCTCTCTTTTTTTTTTTTTTCTTTGCTTGTTTTGTTTTGTTTGTTTGTTTGTGAAAAATATCCAGGCATTTCTTTGGGAGATTTATTCCAAGAAACTCGCTTTGGCCCCTCAAAGACACCAATGACAGGATATTAGGACATATATCTATCTCCTTAGGTATCAAGTATGAACTCAGCACCCCAGGACTCTAGGGTCCTCTACCAGTCAAAGGAAAGACAGTTTTGTCCTGAGGGAATTGATTTCATTATAAAATGGACACCAAGAGTAAATAATAAGATTCACTCTGAATTTTCTGCTTTAAGACATCTAAACTTAGACAAGACAAATCCCACTAAAATCTACAGAGCCCAAATTTGATACAAGAGTAAAGGAAATGCTTTCATAAACAATCTAGCTGTTATAGCCCTTTTTTCTGATTCTTTCTGTTTCCTTATTTTTCAAAAGGTAGATAGATATGTAAAACATCATGTAAGTAAATATTTCTATGAGCTGCATGGTATTTAAATGAAACAAATTATTTTCTGTAACCTCTAGAAAGGAATGAGGAGATAATTGAAATTAAAAATCAATCAATTTATCCAAAGAATTAAATAAATTCCTTAACTATCTTTGTTTCTTTGGTACTGGATGACACAATAAGGGAGAAGGACTGTGAGTAAACACCTCTCTCAGACAGGGAAAATGCTAACATCAACAGTATGTGCATGTCAATAACCATCTTGTAAAGAAAGAAAATACAGGGACCTCTAATCACATCTAATCATTCTTCTGTTCAACAGTTTGGGTTTTTTCCCTCCTCTGTGCTCCTAAGGTTTCTTATATTCACTTGTCATGTATGCTGTCAAATAACTAATTCTTTCTGGAAACTGACAACTTAAAAGAAAAGTATATTACAGGAAGCAGAGTGTCATTATTTTCCATAAATTCATAAGAGCTATGAACAAATAACACAATTCTAAAAATAGATTCAAGGATAGTTATCATAAGCCCTAACTCTCACAGCTACTTTACAGGATGTCTTTGGGATAAAGTACAAAGACTGGCATAATAACTGCATAATTTAGGCTATTTACCTCTTCTAAAACATTAGATAAATTCATTCTGTATTTTATGGAAACTAGGGTAGAATTATAAACTGTACTCAGAAAAAGATTCATGTAATAACATTACATTACCAAAATTCAAGTTATGCTAAGTAACCATAATTATAGTCTCATCAGAGCTGAAGTGTTTCAAAACACCTGTAAAATTTAGGTGCCTCTGTCTATTGCTACAAGCAAACAAATCCACTGATTTAAGGAGCAAGAACCATTAGTACACTGAAGAAAAGATGGCAAGAGAAAAAAAAGCACAGAAGCCTCAATTGTCAGGATGCCTAGGGAGATAAGAAAGGTTCTACATAGCAACAGCATTTTAAGGATGAATAAATAGCCAGAAAGATTGCTGGTGCTGCATGGAAGCTTGCAGATGGCAGATGAATTCATGTCTGTCATGTTTTTATAATACAATGACTTTTACATATTGCTGCCAGATGGAACACAGTTTTGCATCTTGATTATAAATCTCAAAAAAATACAACTTCCTTCAATGTGTTCCCTATATTTGAAACAAGAGCAAATTCAGAGACAGATTTGGGAAGCTAAAGCAGATTTAAGGAAATATAAATTAAATCCTCAAGGGCTTCCTTGTTATAACTCAATTCAAAATAATGGCATTCCCCATGTGTTCTTTGTTTCTGAGGAAAACCAGGGAAGGTATCATACAAATTTTTATACAGGAAAGAACTACATGTTCATTTTTAAATATAAATACATCCCAGGCAGGTCCAGAAAACCCATCAATTGAGCTTAGTATTTTACTAAGTATTTTACTTTTTAGTATCAGAATTTTTACATAACATTTATTCCTGCTTCAATATAAAGTGGTATCTATCCCACAAGCTCAGATCATAAGAGTGCAGTGCATGAAGGATAAATGCATTTAATCACTGCTGATAACGAACATCTGTATCTACATCACAGAAGCACCTTGCCTTTCCCATCAAGATTAATGACACCTAGACAGACCCAAAATCTAATTCAGATCTGGTTATACCGGTTTCTGTAAAGATGTACAGTGAAGAAAGTACAGAATTTTTGTATTTTATGTGTTCCTGCATCACACCTGGCTTCCTCCTTGCTTCTAATCCTAATTGGTATTGCTAAGAAGCGAATAACTCTGATAGCAATGAAGTGAACTGTATGACCGTAGGGAAGAATATTTTCCCATTCAATGATTTCTCACAGAGTCTGATTTGATGACAAACTTGAGTTGACTTCTCTCAGACAGCCTCAAGCATTGTTTATATGCAGATAATTCTGTGTGTGAACCTATTAGGCTTTTATGACAGTTATAATCAAATATGATTGGGAAACCTTCTGGCTTACTTGGATCCATACTTACATTGTGCTTTGTGAGGTTGGAAATGTTACTTGCTATTGCTTGTAGCCAGTCAATACAGTCTTCAGCAGAGAGACACTGAATTATTCCACTGCAAACCCCATCCACAGCAATTACTTGGAATGCATTTTGCCTACAGACATATCATAACAGATCAGGTCAGAAGGAAATTTTATCTTTTCTAGCATATCATCTTAACAATACTCGTAGAAATGCTTTTCTTTCAACTACAGCGAAGGTCAGTCAGTGAACAGCAATAAAATGCTGGTGTTCCTGTTTTATAAATACCTGACATATTAAAACAATCATTATAAAAGGCCAACTCAGGCAATATTAAGCTTCCATAAGGCTATAAAAAAAATTCCACAGAACAGCTCCACAGAACCTTGACCATCAGGCTGTACAATCTCAGAAGCTAAACAAGTGAAAGAGCTGATGTATATTTAAGACTTAATACTTTTATACAACAGGCTATGGAGAAGGAAAGTGCACTGGAAATCATAGGCAATAATTTGGGAAATACAGTGATTACCAGTATATTTTTCTCAACACCTTTGTTTTATTTTTAAAATATTGTGCCTAAATACAGTTGGATTACTGTCTGGAGGCCCCTTGTTGGCTGCTCAAACTAATAGAACTTTGTTTCTCTTCTAAACTACTGATTGAAAACTTGGAGAAGTCAAAATTGATCAAGTAGCACTAATGATTTTTCCAATTGCATTTTTGAATATAGGATCATTACCAAAATACACTCCTACCTCTGCCTCTACCCCCAGCACCAATCTGGGGACATACACAAAAATCTATAATGCATTATAGAGTGATTTTCCACTTGCAGGCACTGAGCAATTATAGAACAAGAGAAAAATTTTCACACGCTAAAGCAGTAATAGACTGAGTTTCTTCAGTAAATAGCCTTATTTGCTAAAAGTTCTTGTAAGGCTCACAGGTCTCTGTCTTCCAAACCAAAAAACTTCAATAATAATCCATATCCCAGAGTAGGAGATTACCAAACACAGAGAATACCAAGTTCCACTGGTGACATTCTGCTACAAACTCATGATCAATGACTTAATGATAAATTCATAGTTTAAGATTAAGCACATCATTCAGATTCTTTGAGAAGGGCTCAAACAAAGTGCCTGTTATCTTCAGGGTAAAACTGAGTGTCATCCATGACAGTTTCTGGCATCAGAAGACCAGTTTTGTAAAGCTGTTCATTTAGGGCCTGCTACCTCTTAAAATTTTATTCTAGTTGTATAGAATATAAGGCTAATACCTTTCTTCATCCATGTTGAGAATAGACTGTTTCTTCAGTCAGCAGAAGAAAAAAATGAACTAGAGCCATGCTTTTGCTTTGAGTGTTCTAGAATGAGAATCAGATTTTGCAGGACAATGAGGCTTATATTAACACTATCTTGCAGGGTTCTGTGGTTAATTTAAATCCAGCAGTTGAGTTGTCTTTTCCAGGGTTAGTGATTTTTCTTTAAATTCACAAAAATACCAATCAAGACAGACTTCTTTCAGAGACTCATTTTCACAATAATTCTGGTAAACTTTTGAGGAAGATAAAAGTATCTTCAGATAATGTTGCTGGCATTTATTTTTTCTATCCTTTATTTTAGATGTACATAAATATAAACAGCAAAATTTACCAGAATATATTTCTTAATCCTTACATGAACACCATAGCATGGGCTCAAAATTGTTGATTATCTCTTTAAAGAAAAACAGCATTAATTCCAGGACTTGCCTTGTTTCTACATAGTCTATCATAAATCAAAGCAGGGATCCAAGAGATCTATTAATGTGTAACATCTACACAAGTACAAAACCCCCAATGTGTTCCTGATTCAATCCTCATGCACGAATTTCCCTTACACTACAAAAGCAGTGAATCTGTTCCATTTGGGGCATCAGATTGTTCCTACTGCTCCTAGGAATTTACACTGTGCAAGTACAAAATCGTTCATCCATAATGTTATTAGCCAAGTATCAATACCAAATTACTCAAATATCAATAGTATGATACATGGTTACCTAATAAATTACTTGTGAATGTGTAGATAGCCTTAGATTATTGTAACAGCATTTTCTTGATTAAGTCTACCAGCCCAATTCCATAATAATATGCAAACCTGAAAACGTAATGTATTAAATAGATGTTTTGTACTAAAGGGAACAAATAGTAGATTGATCACTTTATAATTCACAAAAAAAATTGAGAATAGATAAACACTTATTTAACTACATGTTTCAGGTTCTGGGCCTTCTGGAATACAGAAGCTATATTTGAAATTAATAAGCTTTGCAAGTGTAACCTGAATGTCTTCTAGAATTCTGTATGAATACCCTCCAGAATTTATGTGTCTCAACCATTCCACTGGAAAAGCTAGAAAATTACTATGAGGTTTAATATTGTATGTGAGAACAATATATTTCCATATCAAACTCTGAAATATAAAAAGTTACTTGCTTTACATCATGAAAACAGCCTTGTAAATACTAACTATGGAAAATATAATTAATTTGCTTTCATTTTATGTTGCTTCTTTATATTATTTTTAATATTCTTTCTTTTATGTTGATGTTTCTAGCAGTCTCTTTAAAAAGTACCTACTCTCTCGTAACAAATTCTGAGAGCAAGTAACATTTAAAAATGTTTGCAGCAATTTAAAATAGTCTTATAAATTGTCTTGCTAGCAACATAAAATGTTGGTTCTATGCTTTAAGAAAAACCCACTTCCTCTCTCATATGCAATTCTGTATAATTGGGTTTTTAAGACTTACTTCTTCATGTTAGACAGAATAGAATGACAAAAGGAAAAAAAAATCAGAGTAGGTTTTTAAGGTTTGAGTATAAGTTCAGGTATTTTGTTTCATATGAATATACCTCCGTTTTCTAAAAATTCAAATTTCCAGAATATCATTACTACCTAGGACACTTCCTTTGTTATGTACAAGTTCGATAATATGAAGTTTAAGCTTGTTTTTTATTGATGCACAAGACTGAATTTTAAAATCCTAGATCTATGAACAACTGCTTACATGCTAATTTTCCATGTGAGTAGTTCTATTCAATTCAATACCTTATCTGAAGTATACAGTAGAACAGATCTCAGATTTGACTACTATGATTTTGGGTGCTTTATACTTCATTGTTAAATATGGAGCTGAAGGCTTTCACAGAATTTAGTAAACACCTCCTGCTTCTCTGGTGACTTCGTCCTGCTCCAGTTCAGTTCAGCCAAGAAGCCTTTGCTGCCTTTGTTTTCTTGCCTCCCTGGGCCAGCCATTGCTCCTCAGCAGACTGAGGTTCATGCAGCCAAGTAAATATTATGATCCTGATATTACTGATCAAAAGCTGCAGGCTGGCTTTAGCTCCACAATGATCTGCAACAACTACTGCCTAACCTGCATTTATTTCAGCTCTGTGAATAGGAAAAATGGCTGGTAGACCTAGGCAGTGTAATTCCAAGAAATAACAGCCCTAAGAATCGACTGAGGCAGTGGACAGCTTTTGTGCAACTTTCAAATGTTCACTGAGTACCAATAAGAAACAATAAAATTAAATCCACAAAAAATCCCAGAGACTGAAGATGACTTCTCTTTGCCCGGTTTCTGGGGGTTTCATAAATCAACTCCTAGAGGATTGATTAGAAAAGGAAATTATGGTGTAACCTGCACTGTACCTGTTCACAGCTTTCCTACAGATACTTTCCTACAGATTCCTTTACATACCAGAGCTCACAGAGTACTTCAGTATGAGAAATTCATTCCTATATATACAGATGATAAATGAATCCATATAAGAGCTAGATGTTTAAAACTTTTAACAAGCATCATCATATGCCTTGTTGGACTTTGTAGCTACTTTCATTTCTATTTCATTGCTTTACAAACAGTAATCATTACAGAATATTTTTGTCTCCCCTCTTAATTTCTTCTGATTTATTCGAATAATATTAAATTAGATAATATGAAGGTCTATATTGGGTCTTTCTGAAATGAATTTTATTTCCCCACAGCAGCCCTCATAGTGTTTTGCTTTGTACTGGTAGCTAGAAAGATACTGATTACACAACATTTTGGCTGCCAGTAAGCACTGTGGTCAGAGCATCAGAGCTGTTGCTCCAACATTCCCTCCTCACCAACAGGCTGGGGAAACAAAATCTTGAGAAGGGAAATAACCAGGACAGCTGACCCAAAGTGACCAAAGGGTTATTCTATACCATATGACATCTGCTTAGCAATGCAAATGAGGAGAAAGGAAGGGAGGGAGGGCATAAATTAATTATGACACTTGTCTTCCAGACCAACTACTACATGTACCAAAGCCCTACTTCCCAAGAAGTGACTGAACATCACCTGCTGTAGGGAAGTAGAGAACAAATATTTTGGGGTTTTGCTTCCATGTGTGGCCTTTGCTTTTGTGTTATTAAACTGCCTTTATCTTGACTTATCAGATTATTTCCATCTTATTTTCTTCCCCTCTGTCCTGTTGAGGAGGGGAGTGATAGAGAAGCTTGGTTGACACTTTGCATCCAGCCATGGTCAGCCTATCACAATGATGCAATAAAGTTAAACCTTACTATGAGTTTTGGACAGCTATCCAAGTGACTCTGACAAATTTGCAATGAAATTAAATGTTAACACAGGCCAAGTAAAACATGGGAAAAATAACCTCAGCTATATGGAAACAACAACCAAGTCCCTACTATAGTTATAAATATAAAGCAAAGAAGTGCAAGAACTGGTTATCAGCTCAGGCTCTTCCTCATGGCTCTTACCTGAGAATGGCTGCAGCTACTCCCGTGCCTGGACATGTATCTCACTGATTTGGACCTCTAGGCTGATTTCCCAGCCTAAACTGAGCCCCACCTGACCATGATGGACTCCTCTGAAGACTGTCCCTAAGCCTTATCTTCATGAGGAGCAGTGGGATAGGATCTTTGCATGGACAATGCCTTGTCCAGCCTCACTGCCACCCTCTCTCTTGGCTTATCTTCCCCATGGGGCACCCAGCCCTTGCTGTTCTCAAACAAGATTACTTCACATTGTAGGTATCAGATGACATATTTAACACAAACAGAAGGAAATAAATTTTAAAATTATAATCACATTGCAGAGCTCAATGCATTGCAAAAATCAAAGACATAAAAACAATTAACTTAGCAGCTTTTGAGAACACGAGCATTAGCAGCTATATACATCATGATGTATGTTTAATCTCAAACTGCAAAAGGTGCTGAACTCTAGATGCAAGTAGAAAGATTCCCCCATCATCTCCCCACATACCAGGTCACAGATGACATCCGAGGAGAATATGAACCAAGGTGGACCTACAAAGACCTTTATGAAAGTTGCTATATTTCATGTCTCTGTAGCTGCATGGAACCAACAATGCAATTTCCCCAACAAGGCAGCTCCCTAGGCCATGCATCGGTCAACCAGGAAGTCAAGTTTCAACCTTGGGAACTTCTTTACCTGCACAAATCTGATCCTGGAAGGTACTGGGAAAATCGTGAATGAAGAAGTGGAATTAATCGAAGATCACACCACCTTTTCTCCCACCTAAGTCCTGGGGATGCTGGCCACGAGGAACATGATAATGTATCCTGAAAAACATTAAAAGGTCCTTCTCAGTTTTGAACTTCGTTGTAAGTACCCAGCAGATTTGGAAAGAATGAGATAGACTTCAAAGATTTTATATTTAATTTGGCAGTCTTCCATTTGTCCCATATCACTTTTCATTAGTTTCAGTGAGCATTGAAAAGAATCTGAATAGAATCTCTAAATTATTCACAATACAACCATAATTCAGTTGTCTCCTGTGGCTCTGTACACATTTATATACATATTTTCTCTAATGATATCACCCCAAAACCTGGTAATTTGGAATGAAATTTATCATGTGATAAAATTTGTCAAAATTGTGAAAACTACATGCTTGGGATGAATATTTTAATTTTACCTACTTACAGAAGTCATTGCTTATATGAAGACTGAACTTTATAATGTTCATGATCATGTGCACAAATAATGAGTATTTAAATATCTAGAGTCTAATTTGACCAGTATTTTTAAAGAATATATATTTGCATGAGAAACATTACAAAAAGTTACATTATCAACATCTGTTTCTAAAAATACAACACCTCTTTCTTTAAAAATGCTTTGTAAAATAGTGCTAATGATGATGTTATTTTTCTGAAAGAGCACGATTCTTCCAACTGCCTTCTCATAGCAACAAAGGATGAAGAAAAGGCTGAGGTACTTAATGCCTTCTTTACTACTCTTTAAGAGTAAAAGCAGTTATTTGCCCGGTAGCAAACCTCTGAGCTGAGAGATAGGATTGGGAGCTGAGTGAAGCCACCATAATGCAAGGTGAAATGGTCAGTGATCTGCTGCAGCTGTCAGGCACACACAGGTCTATGTGGCCAGATGGGATGCACTGAGGATAGTGAGGGAACTGGCACAGGTGCTCAGAGAGACACTTTCCATCATTTGCCATCAGTCCTGGCTAACCACCAAGGTCTCAGTTGGCAGAAAGTTGGCAAATATGATGCCCATCTACAAGACAGGCTAGAAGGAGGATCTGGGGAACTATAGGCCTGTCAGCCTGACCTGGGGCAGGTCATGAAGCAGACCATCTTGGGTTCCAGCCCTCACCATGTACAGGACAACCAGGGAATCAGGTCCAGCCAGCACAGGTTTATGTAGTCCTGCCTGACTAGCTTGACCTACATTTATGACCAGGTGACCACTCTAGTATATGAGAAAAAGGCTGTAGATGTTGTCAATCTGGACTTTAGTAAAGCCTTTGGCACAGCATTGTCCTGGAGAAACCGGCTGCTCATGGCTTCTATGGGTGCACAGCTCACTGGGTAAAAATCTGGCTGGATGGCGAGGCCCAGAGAATGGTGTTGAATGGAGATACATCCAGTTGGTGGACAGTCATGACTGGTGTCGTCTAGGGCTCAGTGTTGGGGTCAGAACTATTTAATGTTTAATACTGATGAACTGGAAGAGGGGATGAAGTGCACCCTGAATTCACAGCTCACACCAAGTTGGGTGGGAGTGTTGATCTGCTGGAGGGCAGGAAGGCTCTGCAGAGGGATCTGGACAGGCTGGATCAATGGGCTGAGCCAGTCATGTGAGATCCACAAGACAAAATTCCAGGTCCTGCACTTAGGTCACAACAACCCCGGCAGCACCACAGGCTGAGGGCAGAGTGGCCGAAAACCTGCATGACGAGAAAGGACCTGGGGGTGGTTTCATGCTGAACATGATCCAAGCAGGTAGCCAAGGCAGCCAACAGCACCCTGGCCTGTTTTAGAAATAGTGTGGCCAGCAGGAGGAGGGCAGCAATTGTCACCCTGTGCTCTGCACTGGTGAGGCCTCACCTTGAGTGCTGTGCTCAGTTTTGTGCCCCTCACTCCAACAAGGACACTGAGGTGCTGAGCCATGTCCACAAAAAGGAAACATGGTTGGAAAAGGGTCTGGAGAACAAGTCCTGTGAGGAGCAGCTGAGGGAGCTGAGGTTGTTTAGCCTGGAGAGAGGAAGTTCAGGGGTGATCTTACTGATGTCCACAACTACGTGAAATGACGCCATTGCCTGGTGAGGGTTGGCCTCCTCTCCCAGGTAAAAAGTGACAGTATATCTATACATGAGTAAAACCTGCTGATTTACATTCTTTTTAATCTTGAATTTAATTTTTTTTCTTACTGGTACCTTCTATAATATAAATATTACAAAAACTAAGTACATCTATTTTTCTAGAGTGCGCATTTTGTGTACAATCTATGGAATCATAAAGCTTTATAAATTTGAACTTTTACATATATGTTCATATATCTTTAATGTATATGAAACAAAATATCATGGTAGCTGAGCAGCAGACTTTTCATAGGTAGTTCACCTATTTAAAACACTGAATCTCTGATGAAAAATTCCATATATTTGATAAAAATAAATAAATTTTTGGCTAGGAAGACTATGCTAGGATATTGTTTCAAACATTGGGAAGTTTTAATGTTTTCTCTCTGCTTTTGGGAACCTTTCTTCACCTGTGATTAAACTTGGGGAAAAGATGAAATGCAGCAGAAGTTCAGATACAAACTGTAGGCCTAGATATGGCTGCAACAAAAATGTTAACTCTACCTTCAGACTGCATAACTCTGTGAGCTGTTGACAAAAGACCAAAACCAGTCTTGTCTACTCCAAGTTCTGAGTCAAAAGCCTCTTTCGAGGCTATAGATTAAGAAACAAAACCATGGCTATAAATCACAGAATCATGGAATGTCTGAGTTTGACTGGACCCACAAGGATCAACAAGTCAAACTCTAGGCCCTGCACAGGACATCCCCAACAATCTCACCATGTTCCTGAGAGATTTTTCAAACTCTTCTTGCCCTCTTGCAGGCTGATGCTGTGACCAGTTCCCTGAGGAGCCTGTTCCAGGGCTCAACCATCCTCTAAGCAAAGAACCTTTCTCTAATATCCAACCTAAACCTTACAGACACAACATTCTCTTGGATCTCTTGGTCACTGGTCACCACAGAGAAGGGATCAGTGTCTGCCTCTGTTCTTTCCCTCACTAGGAAGTTGTAGACTGCAATGAGGTCTCCTCTCAGCCTCCTCCTCTTGAGGCTGAACAGACCAAGTGACGCCAGCCTCTCCTCATACAGTTTCTCTTCCAGACCCTTCACCATCTTTGCTGACCTCCTTTGGAGGTCTCTAACAGCTTTGTATCTGGCTTTATATTGTGGTGCCCAAAACTTCCCTCAGCACTTGAGGTGAGGCTGCCCCAGAGCAGAGTGGAACAATCCCCTCCCTTGCCCGGCTGGTGATGCTGTGCATGATGTCCCCCAGGACAGGACAAGGTTGGCCCTCCTGGCTGCAGGGCACTGCTGGCTCACATTCAACTTTCCACCGATCTGGACCTGAGGTCCCTTTCCGTGACACTGCTTACCAGCTTCTCATTCCTCAATCTGTCTGTACATCCAGAGGCTGCCCCTCCCAGGTGGAGAATCCAGCTCTTGTCCTTGTTAAAATTCATATGGTTGGCAGCTCCTCAGCCCTCAAGTTTGTTGAGGTCTCTCTGTAAAGCCTCTCTGCCTTTGAGGGAGTCAAAAGTTCCTCCAAATTTTTGTATCATCCGCAAACTTATTTAGTATCTCTTTGAGTCCTGAACCCAAGTCATTGATTAAAATGTTGATGACCACCAGGCCTAGGATACAGCCCTGCAGAACTCCACTAGTGACCAGTCACCAGCCTAAATTAACTCTGTTCACTGTAACTCTTTGTGTCCAACCACGAATCAGTTGCTCACCAATCACATGTTTATCATAATTCCATCCGGGAAATATTCTGAGAAAAAGGAAGAGTTGTAGCATCAGAGTTCTACATAACTTAGGAATTCATACAGAGGTCTCCTTTGGCTTTATGAAGAACTCTGTTCTCATGACAAGGGGGCATCTAATTACCACATCTTGGTCTTCACTAGAAAATTTAGTTTAGGGTGAATTATAGACTCATGATACCAGATTATATTATTTAAACTGAAAGAGAAACACTTGGTTTCAGTAAATTATTATCAGTTCAAATCGAAACCACGGCTCATTTAGATCAGTTTTGACACCTGTAAAAAAAGAATTCACAAATGAAAGCATGCTTTTTTATCATAAAAGCAAAATTAGAATTGTAGCAGCTAGTCGAATAAATCATCTTAGGATCTTACTGCCTTTTTAGATACATTCATACATACGTACATACCTACCTACCTATATCAACTCCTGAGACAAGTATGCTTTTGTTGTTGCTGTACAAGTTACATAAATTTTTATTGTTATTTGCTATCAATCTTATTTGTGTTATCTATTTATAAATCCTACTTCCTAAAATGTGTTTAATTCTGAAGGATTTTCCAGATTATAATTGTGCTTAAATCTGTGGGATTGATATTTTACTCTGTGGGCTACTATGGAAAGCCTTTAATCGAAAAATATAAAAGTACAATAAAACAAGATGGAAATTAGAAATGACTGCTCAGTATGGCTTATGTTTCAGCTTTGTAAATATTTTTTTTAGAAATTATTATCTATACTGCTTTATTTATTCTGTGCTTTTTCTATTTTCATCGCAAAGCCAAATACTGAGCAAAAAACCTTTAGAGCTATATAAAATAAAGGAAATTTTGCATTTGCTGGCTAAGGAAAAGATTTAAAGTCCCTTGTTGCACTTCAAAGGCATCTTTTAGTAAGTATCTGATCAGGCATCTGTAACATTTTATCCCAGAGACACTCTGCTCCACAATGTCATCCCACTTCAGGTAAGATTTTAAATACACATTACCAGAAGTAAAATGCTCTCACCTTAAAAATAAGCAAAAACATGCACCCAATTATCTTTTGCCAAAATCTTTAGATACTTCACGAAACATAGGTAATGAAAAATATTATCAAAACTTTTTCTTCCTTTTTAAAATAAATATATTTTAATTTTAAGAATTTTAATTCCTATGCAGAGAAAAAAATGTAGAAGGAAAGCTTTTGCAAAATCCCTACTGCCCAAGTAAACAGTAATCACAAGTATCAAGGCCCAATATCAGCTGTAATAATTTGTCACAGTTTAATTCCCAGCCATAATTTCTGGCTACTCTTTTTTCCCTCTACAGAACTGTCTCCAGAGTTAGTTAGAGCTCCTCCCTGTTAATGTCCTTTATTAGTACTTCCACTTAGCTATTATGCTATAATTATTCTTCTGTGTAATTCCATCAAGGAGATTCAAGCTCTTACCGTGTTGTTGGGGTGGTAATTGAGATGCAAACCACTGTCACACAGGGGAGAGGATGTGCCACTGCTTTGGTCACTGGGGGCACCTAATACAAATACAAGTTCACAAGAAAATTCTTCATTAATCTGTGATGACATAATTCAAATTTGTATGTGTATGTATGCATTTTCCCCACACCCAAATAACTTCTATCATATATAACATTCATTTACTTTCTCCTTTCAGCCAGTATTTGTCTTCTGGCTTGATTGGAAGGCCTTTGTAAGCTAAATGGAGGGTTAAAAAAAAAACTTTCCTGGTGCTTTGATTAAAAAAAAGTTAATCTGCTTAGTAAGAAAAAAATCCCACAACGTTTCTTTCAAATTTGACAATAAAAGGGAAGTGTGTACCTTTGTTGGTTTTTTTACTTGCAGGAACTTATCAGATAACCCTTTTGTTAATCTCAGTGGAGTTTACAGTTCTAAATGTATTTGTAACGGTTTAGGAAACTACAGTGCTATGCCTTAAAAGTGACATGATAGGATCCTTGCAAATGTACATTCCTGTGCATCACTCAGGCCACTCTGTGGTACCACAGGCTTCCATAAAAGGGAAAAAGGTACTGGGACACATGATTATTTAAGAATATAGTGTTCCAATTTTTTTTCTTGTTTCATTTAAATTTAATACCTAGGTAAAAGAAAAATACAATATTCAATCAAATGTTTGTATAAAATGCTATTTCATGCTTTAGGTTATTTAATTCCTACTAACTTAAAATCAAACGCTAGAAGTATTGAAATCAAATATTTATTGTTTTGTTGCTTAAAACTTGAGCAATTTAGTTCAGTCTCTTAGGGAGCAAAAAGCAGAAGGAAAGCAGAGGTGGCAAAAGGCACAGGCTGATATATAAATATGCTTAGATATGCTGCAATTGTCTATAATTATGCATCCACACTTACAATTTAATATAATTAAAGGAAGACAGCTGCCTCCATATGACTCTCATGGGGCTAGTTCACTAAAACTCAGTTTGGACTTAAACAAAATACTTATCATTCCAGAGTAATTTATTCTTAGGTAGACAGACATCTCCACCAAAGCCTCTGAATTTTAAACAGCAAAGCTAAGTCCTCTAAATATATATACACAATGTCATTTTGCCATTTACAAGAAAAAATTCCCTGAGACAAGAATACTAGCTGATGCTGCCTGAAAAATTGATTTTACATACTCTGCACCAGGAGGTGAGCTATTGCAAAGTAATGTAATTCTACTGTTTTACCTGCAACTTTACTGATTCACAGCAGCCAAATGCCTGGTTATCTGTTTTTCAACCATAGATAGCAATTTTTCTCTTGAGGTCAATGTTATCACAAGCCCTGGCAATAGGAGCAACCCATATTTAGGCAGTAATGATGATTGTAAATGGTGCTGTCAATCACCCTTAATGCACAGTAGTTTTAGAAGTTGCAAGTGTCCATGGGTATTGAATTGAGGGCTCTTTTGGCCAAGTAATAAAGGCTTACATGCACAGTCTTCATTCAGTGGCAGTTTGAGAAAAGCAGGTGCTCTTTTCAGAAAGGACACTGTTAGGGTCACTTCTTCCCCTGCGTTGCGAAGGACCTGTACCTGGAAAAGAAATACAAACAGACACCTTGAAATAAATTTAAGAGCAAATGCATTAGCAAATGCGAGTAGCACTACACAGTTTTCCCACACCAGAATATAACTGTTTAGAAGTTTATTGCAATTACATTTGTTTGAGAAGAAACCAAGACGTAAAGCTTGCCATGTGCTTGTCTATTGTGTTTCTAGCCACACATGCATTCAGTGGGGTGAGTGGAGCATTAGCCTCCTGTATTAGTACTGGCTTTGACCTGTGCTGTTGCAGAACTTGTTCCATGAAACTATTCAGCTACGTAACTCCTTCTTTCAGGTTTGGAATCATCCCCTCTAGCATGCATTTATTTAAAAAAATATATATTTTTTTTTCTCTATTTCCTCTTGTCTTTTAAATCTTCAACCAAAACAACAGCAGTAGTTTCCACAGCTGTGCCATAATCCTATGAGCAAGTCTTTCCAACACTCAAAGTTAAATTTAGCTGAAGCTCTCCAGCATGGATGAGAGACCTAATCTTCATCACAGACACAGAGGAAAAGAACTATTTTAAGCCTTAAATCTTAGATAAGCACAAGCTTATTTGCTTTTGCCAAAGGGCAGCTTGTATTTTGGACATAGGATGCACAAAGCACCTAGCCAGCTGTGAATAGTTTTAGCCTTCCTGTACTCTCCCCTAATGGCTTTATGTCATCTTTAGCTTTTGTGGGGTACAGCTGTAGACACCCCAAACATACAGCAGAGTGAGGGACACCAGACACCTCCCAAGAGTAGCAGTAAGGAGGTACAAAAGCAGCTAATCAAAATGCTGTGTTAAATAGCTGAGGAGGAAAGTTTGATTTGGCTTATAAGATGAGAACCAAAAAGAATCAGATCTGTTTCAGAGAACAACCATTTCCTGTTCTGGCTCTATAACTTGAAAACTCTTACAGGGCTGATTTAATTTGGGCTTACAATGACAGGAGATTGCACCATGCCTCTCGCTGAGTGACTGTGTTCATCTGTGCAGAGAGCCAGCTCACAGGCAGCCACATTCAGAGGGCTGCTACACAGTGAGACATTAGGCAAACATTTTAAACTAGCACGTATCTGCTCCCTTTCTCTTGTATAGCTGTAACCCTTCTGTCATGCTGCTGCTTGTGAAAAAGCCTTGTAAATAATTTATGAAGCATTCCTATTCTTTAATTATGCTTGTCGATAACCTACTCAACAGATTTATTTACATGCATGTGTATAACCATACACTGGGATGCTTTCACATGGAATCACTGTATTATGTTGTTAGCTTAAAGCAATTCTTCAGGAAAAAATGTCAACTTTGCCTTGAAACACAGTATTTCCTAATCCATGCTGGTTGCCACAGAGAACTAACAATATGAGGACAGAGTATTTGATTCAGTAACTGAAATTTTAGGGTCTTTATTGTTTAAAATAGCACAGTGCACATGTTGTTATTTAGTATGTATTTATATGTATGTGTGCAAATAAACACAGAAATATCACAACAGATTTAATTAACTTATACCATATGTCAAAAACTTCTGTAACACAGAATCATAGAATCATTTGGGTTGAAACATGAGTCTCTTTGATGAGTAGTTTCCAGTTCTGATTCATTTTCTATCTTAATATTTTTAAGCAGCAATTATTTCATAGAAAGATGACTTGTAATATGCAGAAAAGTAGACCAAGACTCTGAAGTCCTGAATTCAACCAGAGCAATCATCACATATCCTCAGCCTCCATTGAAAATTCATTCTTTTCCTCTCTTATGTAGCAGTCACACGGTTCAAAGTAGCCAAAGTAAAAATTTATAGGTATGTACTTTGTATTGTTTCAACAGATGTAGATAGACAAAGTGCAGGAAAATACAGCAACTCTCTGCTGTTAAAAAAAAAGTATTTCTTTTTACTCAGGAACAGAGAATAAATAAGTGAAGAAGTTGCAGCATCACTAACTTTAATTTATAAAGTCACCTTTTACATAAGAATAAGTTGATATCATCTGTGAAAGAAGCTGAGACAGTAACTGCCTTAAATTGTTCTACCAGGAGTCTACATGATTTCACTTGATAATATATTGCTTTGTAAAGCCTGTAAGAAGCCATAAGTAGCCTACTGTGACATTTTTTCTCTAACCTCTCTCTCCCACAAACGTCTTTATCTCATAGGATGAAAACTTTAAGCTGAAACACATTTCAGTTGAAGTAAGCAATACTTATATCAGTGAACTGTATTTTGGAGGGTATGAAGCACATAATCCAGAAAGTGACTAGATTTTTACATGCAGAATAAAGACTAAAGAAAGATAAAAGATTAAAGGAGAAAGCTACTAGGCAATCAAAGATTACAACAAAGAGCAGATGAGTTATTGATCCCATTTTGCTTACTTTCTAGTCATTAACAAAGCCATTCTGGGAAATAAGGTTAGGGGAGGAAAATGAGAATTTTAATTACTTTATTGTCTTTTTCTAGATTTCAGTTGAAAGATTTACTGTTATTTTACATTCTCTGTGTTTACTTTACATAAGAAATGAACAATCAAATTACTAAAGGTAATGCTAGCCACAAATAACAATCTGTAGTAGTACTGAATTCAAATTAGGCCTCTTTCCCACTGTGTATAAATGTATAACAAAATTCAGTATTACTGAAACATAGCTATATAAGTAAAGAGATTCTTAGTTCATTACTGCTAATAGAGAAGCCATCTCTAAATTTGCATAAAATAAAAATATTTAAAACATTTTGCAATCCTGGTTGATGGCAAGTCAGCAGTGCCCTGGCAGCCAGGAGGGACAACCACACCTGGGCACAGCATGGCCAGCCAGGCAAGGGAGGGGATTGTCCTGCTCTCTTTGAATTGCAGCAGCCTCACCTCCAGTGCTGGGGGCAGTGGAGGGCACCACAATACAAAAAAAGACATCAAGCTATTAAAGACTTCCTAAGTGAGAGCCATGAGGATGGTGAAGAAGGTGAAACCTTATGAGGAGTGTCTGAGGTCACTTGGTATGTTCAGCCTGAAGGTGAGGAGACTGAGGGGAGACCTCACTGCAGTCTGCAACATCCTCAGCACAAGAAGAGGAGGGGCAAGTACCAATCTCTTCATTCCCAGGACTAGTGACAGAACTCGAGGAAAAAGCATGAAACTGAGTCAAGGGAGGTTTAGTTTGGATATCAGGAAAAGGTTTTACACCCAGACAGTGGCTGAACACTGAAACAGATTCCCCGGGGAAGTGGTCCCAGCACCAAGCCTGAAGGAGTTCAGGAAGTGTATAGACAACACCCTGAGGCACATGGTGTGATTCTTGGGGTGTCCTGGACAGGAACTGGGCTCAATGTTCTTGATGGGTCCCTTCCAACTCAGCATATTCAATGATTCTACGATTTTCCCTAGTATGTGAAAAGATGCAAGCAGACTCAACTTATACAAAGTGAACAGGAAACTTATTTTTGAGGGAATAATAATTTTGATTAAATATAAAAACATGTTTTCAAATATTTCAAAATAACAATGCAGCAACTTCCTAAGATGATTTTTATCATATCTGAAGAGTTTGGTGATGGTGAGAAGAAAATCCTAGTGCTAAATCTAGGGAATTTTGTACAATAAAAATTTAACTCAGTAGTAGACCTAGCATTTCCAATTTCTAACTAGGTTATATATTCTCATTGTATGCCATGGACAAATTCCCATCAGAAGAGATCTGGCAATTTCTAAAGCAATCCATCCTAAATTGCAGAAAATGCATGACCAGACACCATTAAAAAATTTGCTTATTGTCTGTATCATTGAAAGGTAATGATCTGTTTTATTTCCAGAGGCTATAAAACATGCATTCAAGATACGTGTTTTTAAGTTTTGATGTTAATATTTTTGTTTTGGGTTTTCTGTTGTTAATATTTTTTTGAGATATTCTAGCCTTAGATTTTAGGCATATTAAATTACCTATGTCAACTTTAAATTTTTCTAGTTAAAAATGAATAATAGTAACACTTAATATGTTGATATAGGAGTTGTATGAATTAAATAGTGAAAAGCTATTAAGTACTTCTGTTACTACTTTATGTAGCTTAATTTTTTAATTTCAGCTAGTGAGTAATACCAGCTATTCATTTATTGGTGGACAGCATCTAACAAAGAAGCCAGGACACTGAAAAACTTTAACATCTCCTCATCAATGTTATGGCTATATATATATATTTATATTAAAATCCTGCTGCTGTTTTAAGAATTACATCTATATATAAAATATATATTTAATTCAGAGTGAGTTCATGTGGAAAGAACAACACAAACAGAAACATTAAATATTATCAATAAACTTTCTTATCCAAAGTATAGCCTTACTACCAGTGGAACCAAGAATTAACCAACTTCTATCACAAATAGTCCTATATAAAGTTAAGATGTTCATGAATGAAGTGAGATAGGCAAAAAAACCCAGTTGTACATGTCTGAGCCAATAGCTGTGTGAAATAGTGACATTAAAAGAGTCAGTGTTTCTGGAGTAACAGTGACTATATTTATATGCAATTACTGTAATGACTGTAAGGGGGCTATTTGAAAAAGTAAATTGTATGGTGATGCGTGATATTGCTGAAGAAAATATCTACATAGTAACAACACTAATCTGAATTTTTAATAATGTCTACAATGATATTGCCTTTTAATTTTATAAACCCTTTTAAATTCCCAGCTCAAGAAAACATTTGAGCATATGCTGAAGTCTCAATATATTCAGGAAAGCAATGAAGCATGAAGTCCCACTGACTTCAGTATGTATTCTTTCCTGAATAAAGCTATAAATCCATTCTCAAATTGCCAGTGAAATTTACCCACCAATAAAGTGGTAAGGAGTTAAAGCAGAACACTTATTTAGATCCCAAAATCTATGTTCTCTTGAATTGGAGCAAATTTCACTCTTAAGTTTTTTAAGAAAAATTCAATTTTTTTGGTGAAAACTTTGACCTATAAACATTGGGAAAGCAGGAAAAAAAAAAAAAAAAAAAAAAAAAAAAAGGGTGGAAGACACCTTTCTAGCCACTCTACAGTTACACAGTGCACAGGTATCAAGTCCATCAGCAGATAACACACATTTTAACACAGTCTCACAGAGGTCAAAAGCTATAAGGCTTCATGCACATAACTGTCTTGAATTTGTGTTTATTTTAAAAATCAACTGCTTTATTTAGTAAAAGTCATATAGTTAATACAGAATTATTAGGAACACCTCAGTGCATAGTGAGTTTTGAATTCCTATGATCTAATATTTATCACAGTATCTGCCAACAGTGTTAGTTATAACATCAAGATCTATCAAAGATCTTTTCCTTCAGAAAATTTCTCTTTACTATAAAAAGAGCAAACTAGAACAACATTTAACCACGGAAGTTCCTAATCAGGCTGCACAACTAAAAGTATACTGCAAACTATGGTTTGACACTATCACAATTGTACATTTTAAGTTTTTGCTTTCTGCCTCCAAAACCCGTGTTGGATATTTAGACACAAACCCAAAGGGCTGTGCACTAGAACTGGGGGCTGTCTCAAACAAGAGGACAGAAGCTGCAGGGCAGAATGGTGCACTTCCCAAGAATACAGGAAGACACACCCTTCTATTCTGAGCTCTCTTGTGCCTGTATCCTGCTACTAGCAATGATTTGAAAAAGTGCAGGGGGATGCAGTAACATAAGAACTTCCAGCAAATACATTCTCCAGTGCCCACCACTAAGGAATTATTCTGAAAAGTGTAAATAGAGGTTTATGGACCTGCAAGATGACACAGCAATGGAATTGAAGCAGTGCTTGCTTAGTGAATGCTCCAGCTATGAAGGCATACTACACAAAAGGTCATTTCAGAGTAACACACACAGAGATTCAGGGTTAGATGCTTTTGACAAGTGCCATCAGACTGGTCACATAGAAGAAAAATTACTCTTGATCCCAGGTGACAGCATGTGTTTAAGCTTAATCTAATCATTAGGTGGTTTCTCAGATGTGCAGCATCATACCACCCATCCTAAAGATATATTCAGGCTTCCTTCATTGATCCTTGCTCTACCTGTTTTCACAAGCTCATGGGCTTTAGTCACTGAAATACCAGAACATGCAACCTTGAGGCCGCTGTATAAAGTGTTAGTAGAAAACTAAGCGATCCTCCTTTAAAAATAGATTTCATCATCTTTCAAGCCTACCTGCCAAGTAGGCCACTTACATTAGCAAACACTGAGAGATATGTACAGAATTTCCTTCATGGGAATGACTAAAATAAGATACAAGCAAATACGAGTAAGTGTAGTAAGGAGATAGAAGAAAGAGATTAATTAATTAAAAAAATATTGAGTTATTATAATTAACCTACAAAATAAAAAACATCCACCAAGCAATAGAAGACTAAATGTAGATCACACAGAGGACATAGACTCCTGTCAGCTCTTTCTTCAATGCACTCCCAAGATAAGAAAGATACTAACTACTGTTTCTTCAGTGATCTATTTAACATCAAGTTGGGAAAAAAAAAAAATTTGGTTTCACACTTTTAAGTCTAACACTTCTGGAATAGAGTGCTTCCAGGTTTGTCTAAAAGATCTGACAGCAGCTTTCTGGAAATCTTTAACATTTCTTATGCTTCACAATCAACACAAAATTGTTTATGACTCTTTCAGTCAGAAGAGTAGTATGCTGCAACTAGTTATTGCTTAGTTGCATGTTTATGTTTTGAAAAGTAATAAAGAAGTACCTTAGCAATAGGTATCAATACAAACAAAAAAATTAAAAGTCTGCAGCATTTCTTGTTTTTCTTTAATTAATCTTAGTATCATTAATATCACACATAAAAGTATTGCTATAAATGCGTAATTTGCATTCTTAAGTCATGTATCCTAATTTTGAATTCTGTTTCACTAGAAGCTACATGTACTGGTCATCACAGTTCATATTAAATAATCAAAAGGCCATTACTCCAATACAGAAACTATGGAAAGCAAGGAATTAGAACTTTAAAAAATGCTGTTTTCCAAAATGGAGAACACACCCTGGAGGCCACGACTCATAGGTCATATGGGACATCATCAGTCCTCAAACTAAAACATTTCATACCGTATTCTGAAATATGAAAATTAACAAGTCCTTAAATAGATTCCAACTATAATACATTATTTACCATGATCTGCCAGTATATTCTTTGACTCATCCCAGCTGGCTGTTGATTCTAATGCAAATGTTGATTTTAACATTCAGCAATGGGTCCTGTTAATGATTCTCAACCTGTGGACTACTATTGGTGTGGGACTGTGGTCCATAGAAGAAATACACAAAGATGCGTTTAATAGCCATTCAGCTCTACATGATAGACAGCTATTCAGGGCAAGAAAAGACCTATGAAAACACCAAAAAAACCCCAAAGAACTAGAACACTTCAAGCCAAACTCTTTCCAAGCTTTATAAGCTTTTTTGGTGTATCCATTTGTAGTGAGTACGTGCCAGATTTCAGAACTGCCTATCTTTGTTTTCACATTATCTAGTCCATGAATGGCACTACTTCTCCAGGATTATTCAGCTACAGTAAATGAACTTTGTAGTTCCACAGTTTTACAGAGTTCTCCACTTTAAACACTCACAGATGTTCCACTTTTTAAATGTGATTATGTATTCGGCTGCTGGGCACCTTCTCTCTGTTGAAGCTAATTCATGAACACATATTTTTGAATTAGATATGTAATGGCTTCCAAAGCAACTGACTAACAGGAACAAGGCAAATCTCTTAAAAACACTGAAAATGACAGAAATAGGATTTTTCTCAGTGTAGTTGAAATTAAACTGCATGTAATTTACAATTTTTTCATATGAAATAGGAAACTTGAATACTTTTGGACAATAAATAACTTTAAGATATTTTACTAACTGTATCTTTACAACTCCATGAGACTTAAAAAATCCCCACTTGTATTTAGGCAACCTACTCAACCCCACCATTAGTTAAATGTTATAAATCCATAACCATAATTCTGATTTCAACTCGTTTGATTTACATCTATGTTTCACAAAAAATACATTTTCATTACAACTGTATATATGTCAGTAAACTCCTCATCAGTATAGCTCAGAAATTTATGTAGGAGACAGATATTGCTTGGCATCAATTTAATCGACATTGTCAAAAACATGTGTTTACCAAAGCTGCTTTGGGAGAAATGTGTGAACCCCTTAAGCAAACAAAACTCTTACAAAAATGAGAGAAGCCTTTACAGTGTGTAAAGTGTTGTAACAGCACCTACTGATTTCTACACAGCTTTCCACAGGCTTGCACAGCATCATGTGTGCAGTGGTGTGTACAGCCAGATGAATGATAGGCTTTCCCATCAATCTACAGAAGACTTCTTACTTAAGATACAAGGTTTTCGGAGTTCCTAAAAATTGAAAGCAATTGTCATGATAATCTATGCCAACAATGTTGTTTGGAGGTTTTCTTACTTTCAATTAGTTATGGGGAATATTCAGAAAAAGCTGTTAACATCTGTAGCACCTGCAACACATTTTAAGCAGGCTCCAGAGGCTTTGCACATTTACCTTCAAAGATGCATGACATAAAAATTCAAAGATTTTTTTCTTTTCTTTTAGGCAGGCAATATTTTAATACATAGATAACAGAAAATTCTTCCTACTCATCATATCTGCATAAAACCCTTGTGGAATCAATCTTTGTTACTCATACAAATAATATCATTTTAGTGGATTTTAGTCCAACATAATAAAAGGTGTTGAGAATAAGCCAGAACTGTAATTTACTAATTACTTGTAGGCTTCCAACCACTCCTTGGTGGTGCTTTTTTCCAATAAAAGTTTCAGATAGTAAGAGCAATAAAGCCATCTTTAAATGAAAGCAGAGAACTTTAATGAGACACATCCTCTTGGACTAAAAAAAATAAAATAAAACAAACAAGATAATAATCTAAGGTGTGTATAATATAGACCAACTAAATATCCCATCACAGATTTTCTCAACATCTAAGCCAGCTTTTGATTACCATCCATCAACCTGCAAAAAATGACAGACTGTATGGGAATTACACTTCCTGGTGGTAAGAGCTGCCCCAAACAAACTGTGCTGTTAACAGGCCAGAGCTCCAGTTGTTAAATTACTAATAAATGAAATGTGAAAATCAGCACAACAGGTAATAATATCAGTATCTGTTATGTAGAATATTAAGATTTTGCTTGTGGCCTGAAAGTGTTATAGCATACAATGCATAATAATGCAATGACTGTTCTAGAAAATAAAATAAGAGTGTATAATGCATGATCTATCCAACAGTGTAAGAAGAAACAACATAATCCAGCACATAATCATGAGCTGAATTGAAGAAAAAATATTGTATATCATCTCTCAAAACCAAAAGCCACACCTTAGCTATTATCCAGGAACACCTTAGAAGAATGACCTAGCATTTATGACTCTCCACTCGCTATACAAAAGTCACATGAAATACAAAATATAGCAAAAGGCTAAAGGCATTACCCATGTTACACAAAGAAAAATAATCAGCGATATGCACAGAATAAAGCACAATTTTCCATTTAGCTGCATGATTCCTAGACTTATCCAGTTACAATTGGAATAAAGATCACTAGAAACATCTTTATGAATGGGTATCTATTTTTCTTTTGCTGGAAGACATTATACTAAAAGAAAGCCTCATACAGAAGTCGTGCTCTTCCAACATTTTTTTTTTCTTTAAGTAAGGGTAAAAATCAAAACAGAATAAAAAGTGGAAGTTTTTTTTCCTAGTAAACTGTGACAGAAACTAAACAATAACTTGGAATTAAGGTCTCCGGATTTTTCAGGTAATGTGTACTCCTCAACAGGAAGAAATAACTCTAATCAAATTACTCATTTAAAGATTTTGGAATTCTTTCTTTTCATAGTTCATCATAATGCACTTTTTTTCTTATTATAGTAATGATCTTGACTGGTTTGAGGTTTTGACCTGATTATTAACAAAACAATGAAGCTGCTTAATCATCTATGAAATATATACTAATCTCCTGCTCTTTTACTCAAATTGTTCCCACAATTCAAATTTACCAGAAAAAAGTGCTCTCCTGGTTGAATTCTATATGAAATTTCTAAGAAAGTTACCAAACAAGTAGAATTTTTTATGTTTGCAATTTTTGAAAGGCTCATTAGTAGTATTTGAAATGCATACACGTTACCAGACTGTATAACATGCCAGCTATTGTTCCTGTTCCTAATGCTTGAAAAGTGAAAAAAAATACAGTTGACACAGCATTTTAAAGTACAGTCTTAAATTTTAAGACATTTTATGAACAGACATATGTCTATGATTGCTGAAAACAATACAAGCATTGCATGGCTTGAACATTTTGCCTGACTACGCAGAGCTCCAGGTCTGGGGGAAAAAAGAAAGATCATTCCCAGAACAAGAGTTTGCTCACACTAATCCCATTGCAAGGCTGGGGTCAAATACACAGCTAGTAGTAAATTTCACATTTACATATTCAATATAAAATTTGCTGTTGGCAAATATGACCTTAAAACTTAGTTTTCATGAATAGTCACACTAATCAGGGACCAGAATATAAATGCTCATGAAAAATGAATAAAAAGCTGTCCTAAAGAGTTTGAAATCAAATTCTAATTCTATATTTGAATAAATATTACTGTATGAACCTATTCTTGTTTTTTCAGTTTTAAATGTTATCAACTTCAATATGACAAAGAAAAATCTTGGACAAATTTGTATTTGAAGTAATGTATTAGATCAATATAAGCAGTTAATTCTGCTAGGCTTCTTGGCTGCTCAGAATCTAATCTCTGAGAAAGATATTTTAGTACTTCAGGGAAAGTGCCCAGTGGGAAAAGTTCTCAGCTGAGAAAACACCTAAGAATTCTGTGATTCTGTAACATATTTTCGTGCCATTTAATGCATTGGCAGTTTTTCTGCTCCAGATTAATTGCACTGCATCTAGTTGAAGTTGAGAAAATTATTTTGTCCTTCAAAAATGTTTGTAAGAAAGAAATCCCCAACTTACTAAAACACATATATTCATAATTTCAGGCAAATACATACGTATTCTGCTGAACTGGGATCCAATGCATTTATAATTTGAAATTTTAAAAACTCATATTGCCTTAACATTTTTAAGATCATTTTTATCAGTGTCTCGATCTTAAAGGTCTTGGCAAAACTGGATTTGGAGGTACTCAGGCTGTATTTTAATTAACTGGAGAACATTTATAGGTATTTTTAGAAACAAAAAAGATTAGCATATAATGCCAAAGAAGTAAAAAAGATAATTTGTATTTCAGCACAATGACAAAAAAGTGCTGAATTACAGTTTTAATCAGTTTATAGCATGAGGTCTTTGTAACTTTGAAATTTATGCATAGATCTTATATATTAATCAAAACTGATTAGGCTACTTATCCGATTGCGATCCTTTTTTTACCTTTTCTTATTTTCTTAATTAAGCAATAACACCACAGAAATCCATTCTTGCCAGCAGTTAATTACCATCTTAGACTATAAAATCATATAAAACCAATAATTTATCGTCTATTGTACAGAGTGAGTGTGTTTTCTGAAACAAAATTTGCGACATCAACAACAAAAGAAAACCAGAATGATTTGTATAATTCTATTACATTGCTGCTAGGTTATTACACCAAAGTATTACAAATGAATGCACAAACTATAGGCTTCACTTTTAGAAAGTTCAAGCCTCTCAAGCCTTAATAATTCTAGTTTTACAATTTTTTCTGTGCTCTCACTTTCTATGAAAAATTCAGAAAATAAGAAAAAAACTGCTGATGCTACATAACTCCATGATATCTAATGAACATTTTATACATAAGCTTAGATTCAACAAAGCATGCCTCCACTTTCTTCTTGAGATATAAAGATCCTGGAATACTAAAATCTGCAGTTGCAAAAGTAAAATTAAAAATTTAAATGTCTTAATGTATTCAATTTCCAAAGCTCGCAGTGTTTTAATTGGGAAATAAATAAAAAATTTGTTTTACAGATTTATTGTTGCCATTGCTGTGCAGGTGATTCACTTTACACTATAACCCCACTTAGTGATTGATAGAAAGATGCTTGATACAGCCTGTGAAAACTTGTAATCTTTCATGGTGATGGATATTTAAACAAAATATTTTATCTGTTAGCATTCATTATGGTAAACTTTAGCTCTCACCAACATTTCTCCGCAATCACTGACTCAGATATCACACATGACCTGAAGTGCACAGGGGATTTTGAATACGTTTTATATTTGATTCCCCATGAACATTCAACAAAAGATTTCAAAATAACCTCAAGACATCTGAGAAATGGTGAAGATCCTGCGAAACATGCCTGTCTATCCTTTTACTACATAATGACATCCCACTCAGAATGGTGTAAGAAGGGAAGGCATCTCAGAAAATCTGGAAAATCCTCATCACTTCCTACTGCAAGCCAATACTTAAATATGGGAGGTTTTTCATGTAGAACAGTCCGTTGAACATTCCTTTAAACAAGTCAGCACAATTAGAATCTTTTAAATGCTCTCAATCACTACTGGCTTGACAAGGGCAAGTGAAGTGGAATAGAGTTATGAACATTTTCTAGATCACATTTAAAGATATATGCCATTATCCTGGTAATGCCAATTCAGCCTGAGGAATGACCATTTCCCATTTTCCTCAGAAAAGTATTTAGAGCACAGGGAAATAACTCTTGCAGGTCTCTGCACAAAAAATCTAGGGAACATGTAACTGTTGTAATTTTTAATGAAGAGTTTCTTCCATCAGTTATCAAACCTGCACAGAAGTTCTTGTGATCTGTGAAACTCTTACTAGTGCAAACTATTTTACTGGCCACAGTCTTCCAAAACATCTAACAAGAAACAGGTCCTACCAAACTGAACCTGTATAATAACATCAGTACTATCAGGGCAAAAGAAAAAAAAAAAAACAAAAAAAACCATCCAGAAATAGGCCCAGTGCTGACAAACAGATACCAAAACATCAGTACCATACTGTACCATACTAGTGGTTGAGAAGTATGGGGTGGGCCATCTGGAAACCTCCATGTATCTGGCTGGAACAGGCCAACACTGGATACTATTGAAAAATTATATAGAGTCCATTCTCCTTTCCTCTTCCTCCTCCACCGAACAAACTGTCAAAAGACAAAGACCCAATGTAGAGAGTAAAAGACCTAAAAATACGTACAGGTGTTAAATAACCCCTGGATTAAAATTTTTTTCCTGGCACCCACTGGATTTTACTATAGCCAGAAACAGTGACATTTCTGAAGAATTAAATCATGTATTTTAACTGCTGGAAAGACTGCTGCCAGAAGACTGTGTGTGTGCACATTTGCACTTCTTTGAGCATTCCTCCTTCTTGTGACTCCTCCTGGTTAGTTAAATGAGTATATCTGCTCTATTCTTCCCACTGCTCTCCACATTAAGGCATTAGAAATACAGAAGTTGTCTTTTAGAGGCAAACATTTTCTTTCAGTCTATATTATATGGTTGTTACCCATTTAAAGAAAATGTAATTGATGCCAGTTGGACAGTATTTTCTAGCTCTTTTGAGTAAATTAAATCTTAATAGTGACCAGAGAAGATAATTTCCATGCCCATAGGAGTTTTCATTCTTCTTACATTAAGTTGGAGTCTTTTGTGTCTGTTTACTTCTTCTGCCTTGTGGAGGTTATACCCAGAAAGAAAAACACTGGGCACCTGAACTGAAGTCAAATTGAGGTGTAGCTCCACAACAGGGAGGTGCCATGCAGAATGAAATATTTCAAAAAGTCATTTGGAGGGTAAAGTGCACACATGTACAAATAAACGTGAAAATATTTTAATTTGTTTCCTAAGGGAGCCAAGAAACCTGAACTTTTACAGTAAAAATATCAAAGAAAACAAGGTCACAAACAAAGCATATTTGATGGTAAACACTTTAAATCCACTCCTCAACTGTTTCTTTTCTTTTCAGCTCAGGCTTTCAGAATTAATAGACCTGTATGACAAAGGAGGAACCAAGGGCAGTTATTTGAAGGATGTTGTGCCGTAACTGGTGATTCAATCTTTCACTCTATCCCACTAAACCTTAATGGATTTCTGCTTTGAGGACCGTAGCTATGTAATAAGGAAATAACACTATTAATCATGTAGGCTTGGTATTTGTCATGATGGCATGTTCTACTCCCTTCTATTAAAACTCAGCAGTAATGATGAGTAGTTTTAAAAGATGAAATCTTAATAAAATGACTAATAGATTTACTGGTATCTTGAGAAAAAGAAATGAAAATATAAATTAGTAAGAATAGCAACATATTAACTTATTTTAAAAGTCTAACATTATAGTACTTGAATTAATTCAAGCTTTTACTGAGTTTGGCACAATTAAAAAAATTATTTGAACACTAAAAAAATAGCTAAACCAGATTAGAAAAGCAGAACACATATTAAGAATACTATTCCAGGATATATCCAGATTCCAGGAATTTCCACCACACAGCTGAAAACAGTAGACTACTTACAGCTGCAATTTTTTTTTCTACTTGATGAACACCTATTTTGAATCAGTGCTGAAATATTTGACAGATTATTATTAGTTCAAATTTCATAAGCATTAGGATATTCAATAACAGGTATTTTCATCAATTATGCCAAGGTAGCTAAGGTGACATCAGTTTACTACTACTACTACTATTATTATTATTATTATTATTATTATTATTACTCAAGTCTGAGATAGAAAATAGCACCTGCATTAGAAAGAATGAAAGTATTGGATTTCCAGAAAGTTTACATTTCACTTTTAAATTCAGAAGTTAAAAACTGCAGATTGATTATAGTCTTAGAAGCACCGACTGTGCAGCTTCCACATTTAAAGTCGCCACTCTGTCTAGAGGGGAAAGGATTAAATGGCTGTGCCTTGAGTTATAAAGTACAGGATCTCTGCAACACAAGGAAGTCTGTGTTTGCAGGTTGCTGTTACCACTTCATGAAACAGCAAAATATTAATGCAGAGACACTTTTCCATAAGATTCAGAAGTACTACATAGAAGTCAGATAGCTAAATCCAATAATAATCTAGGGTCTCTGTTTCATAGTTAAGGAAGCAAAGATAAGACAAAAACATAATTTATCAAAAGACACATCTGCAAAGTCAAGATGGAGTGAGATTTCAGATCACTTGGTTTATTAAAATACAGTATGCCCATTCTTCTGCTTCAAAACATTTACAAAAAACATTGCCAAAACTATTCATAATGAGTTTTAAAAATCAGTTTGAACAAGACCACAGTTTTAAAGAGAAAGACCAGAGTTTCATTAGCTGCAGATGACTGAAGTTAAGAAACAACAATCCCTACATTGTCATTTTCACGTAACATAAGTAACTCACAGAGAGTCGGGAGAGTTACAGCCCTGCTGTGAATTTTGAGAAAAGGAGGAAGCAAAAGATTCAGTGCTGTGCACAAGGACATCTGAGGTCAGGTTGTTCTGATGGACAGAATGGTGTCTTGTGCTAAACACAAGCAGTGGCTGAATTAAACCACGGTGCTAAATATTGTAGTTACTTTTACATAAAATCCACCAAAGCATGAATATCTATTCTGTCTTTATAGGTACCTGCCACTACCCAAGCTTTTCCTGTTACTTTTCAAGGCGTGTCCAAATGCCACATTAACTGACACATGCAAGCTATCATTTTTCATTTGAAATGTTCCCTGAATGTTCCCCAAACAGAAGAAATAAGAAATTACTTTATATTCATAGTCACTTAATTTCTTCTGTTTCCTAAGAGAAAAAAAACCTAGATGCTAAGATCAAAAGAGATATGTAGCCATAGTTATTGAAACTACCTGAGATATTTTATTCACAACATTAAGAACAGAGACAATATTAAACATAATCTTCATTCAGCTGGAATTCTACCTTGGCTCTAGATGATTTGGTGCACTACAACCCTGAACAGTAGATCCAACACAAGGATTTTGGTAATATCCAGCTGAAATGACAGACTCTCCTACTTGTAGCCACTCAGAAGTGGCCTCAAAGGCCTCTCAGTCTCTCCCAAAATCTTGTCAATTTTTAGTGATGCAGTAGCTAGATCCAGAACACAAAAACATCCATACAACAGTATTATGTTGGTGCTTGTCCATCCATCTTTATGTTTGGACAACAAATGGAGGTAAAAGCTAGAAATACATTAATTTCCAGCCTTAGGAATAATCATATCTCTTATGGTGGACTATCACATCCACTAGGCGTGTAGATTGACAAGCTATGCATTGTTGGACCTTATTAATTAGAAAAAAGCTGAAACTCATAGGTCTGTCTGTGAATAATTCTAATTTCAGCCTTCTAAAATTCTTGTTGTAAAATTTAAAGGAGAGTATATTAAAAAGGAAAAAATAAAAACATCCTGAGTAAAAACAGCACAAAGTTGATGGATTCTTGTTCTACATACAAGTTCATATCAGATTTTTTGGGCTGGAACTGCCAGTTTGAGAGATGTTGAGAGAGATATTTTTTTAAATAATTGCTAGTTTATTTTTTTCCACAGCCTCTTCCTGTACTGATGCTTCACCAGAGAGAGTCTGACTTTACCTTACCACATGAGAATATCAAGAGTGAAGCAATGTTATGCTGTACTTGGAGCTCTTTCCAACCCAAGAGAAACAACAAGCTGACAGTTTTCTGCTTGTAGAAGGTGAAAATGTTGTTCATACCATGAAAACACATGATGAGTTTCTATCAAAGACTAAGATCAAGATTAAGTGATTCACCTGAAGCTTAAAAAAAAAAAAAAAAAAAGAAAGAAACCATGTAAAGGCTTCCAGTAAGGTATACTAAGAACTGACTAAACCTACCTATCTATGCTTCTGTGAGGCTATAAATCTCTCTCTCTCTCTTTCTCTCTTTCTCTCTCTCTCTCTATCTATTTATCTATCTATCTATTGTCTATCTATCATGTATATCAGAAGTAATGAAAGATAATAAAGACAACCAAGTGCACACTACATTAACTTACATTTCCTGTATATTGGAAAAAGATTCTCCTAGCTATGAAACATGTCATGAGTTTCATTAAACAACCTAATTCTGAAACTCAAACAATTTTATACATAATATGGTTATCAGTAAAGCAAGATGACATTCCAGGGTCAACTAATCATTAGTTTCTTACAACAGGCTGCAGTGATTATGCCACAGTTTTTTCACTGCAGAGCTATGAAGATATGACATATGCTTAAAAAGTTTCCACAAGTTGCAACAGGTTTTGCATGTAGAAAAAGAAAGAATGCTCATCAGAGTCACACTGCAGATATGAGTCTGAATTTTCTACAGGTATCTTCAGCGTTACCCACCAAAAAAAAAAATCACACACTGGTTTACAATGAATATTTTCTAAGACATTAAGACAATCCAAACACTAACAGATCCGTACAAAACATTGTACCTGCTAAGCCTTGATTAGGTACAGAACAAATTAGAACAAAACAAAGCTACGAATCCAGGTGTCTTCCAGAGCCATTTCCAAAGTACACATATGCAATAAGAATTGAAAATTAAGTTTCAACTCCTGTTCAATGCCCTGCTGCAAGCAACTAGGCCCCAAACACTTCTATTTTCTCTACATTGCCTCAAGGTTAAAGCTACAGAACCTGTATTTGATAAAGACCCCACATGACAGAAGTTCTGGAACAACTCAAGCTGCAAAGGACGTTCTCCAGGCAAAACCTGACCTGTGACTCAGCTGGCACACCGGTTGATGTATTTTCTCTTTACTGAGGGCTAAGCCTAAACCCTATATACTATATTCACTATATAGAGTTCTGCAAAATGCAGAACTATATATATTATCACCACAGCAGCTTTACAATAAATTTACTCCATAAATATGTAGCATGTAACACTGAATGTTTCTGGAAAAAAAAAAAAAAAAGGACTATCAGAGTACATTTACTTTGGCTTTTTATTTATATTATATATTTATAACTCTTATGCATATTTTAGTTTGTAAAATGTCATATGGACATTTGATCCTATTTAAATATTTGTCAATATTTTCTAATAAATATTAAAAACTATTCTTAGTTAAAATAAGGATTTAATTTAAAATTTGCTTCCTAAATTCATAAACCATTTGCAAATACATAAATACACATTCAAAACTGGTAAGCTACCATGGTTTTTTATTCATAGAGAATTATCTACAGGGAGCTTAAGAAGTGGATTATGTTAGATAAACAAGGTATAAATAAAAATTTAACATGATAACACTTGCTACTCTGTGTCAATCCCCCCTTTCAGCTTTTCCAAAATCTCTTTTCTTCCCGTGAATGGGTTTCAACCTTATCATAAATACCCAACAGATTTATGTATCAATTTGAGGGTTAAGAGAATGTCTCAGGAAACAGAAAATAAAATCCTGACATCCTTACTAGTTTCCAACAGGCATTCAAGTGTACAAGGCTACACATCTTTCTCATGTTTTGTAATTCCAATATTTAAATCCCAACATTTAAATCCCACTGAGATATTTGCCATATTAATGCATATTAAACAAATCTACTGCAGTAAACTTATAAAATATTTACAACCTGATCGCTGTTGCACAGACAAAACTTAAAAGCAATATAAATACAACTATTAGCCAGTATATACAGAAGGGGGCATGATGAAGGCTCTGAAGAGTGAAGAAGGATTTGCAGTACAGATTTCCAAAAGGAAACAAGTGTGCAAAAGCACTCCAAAGACTAATGAAGTGATCTAATCTTTCAGTCTGCACTGAACTTGTTCATCAGAACTTCATCTTTATTAACTTCTGCTTTCTATGCTTGAACAGCACATGTCTGATGATCTGTCATATAGCAGAATGCTGGATGAAACACCAAGAGAGTCCTTGAATTGGCAGAGTCAGCAAGATAAGTTTTCAAATATATGAGTGCTATGTTATTTTAAAAACACAGATACAAATGTTATTGAGCTAAATAGAATTTAAAGGTAATTTCTTTGGTAATCTTCAAACTTCTGGCATTGTTTTCAAAAATAAAGGGTTTTCTGCTTCTGAAAGTACTTAAGAAGAGTCAAAAAGTCAAATATGATGAAAGTACATGATGCATTTAGCACTGATTCACCAGTGGAATCAGCCTACTACAGACACTCAAAAATTTCTTCTCTGGAACAAATCTCCTTAATAAAATTTTATTTTATACCCAAAATGACAGCATGTTAACTAAAGAAGAGCACCCTCATATGGAACAGCCAGAGGATGAGTAGCAGATGAACAGTTTTCTCTCATTTTTTAAATAGGATTAAAAGCAACCAAACAACAAATATCCAACACAGTGCAAATTACAGTTGTTGAAATTAAAATGACCCCACACAGCCAGAAAGGTGCAGCACTGCTGAAATTTGGCAGCTATTAGCCGGAAGAAGAAATGCTGGAATATGTACAGCTCAAATCTTCATAATAAAACAATCACCTTTAATATAGAAAAGCCTATTTGAGAAGAGCAATTACACAGATTTAGGAAGAAAAGATTGCACTTTGTTGCTTGTCATGTTAGAAGGTACAGTCATATTTGTTTAGGAATAACAATAAAACAGCTGACACCACTGCATTGCTATCAGCATACACTATCATTTCAGCAACTACAAAAGACAAAAAGTAGACTAAAAAACAGAAAAGCTCACCACTTCTTCATGCCTGCATTTTCTCACATTAATTCCATTAATCTGTTATTAAAAAGATAAAGAAAAGACTTACTCTACATTTCATAAGCATAGATTTCATTTCACTTTTCTAGAAAAATACAGCCAAAATAATTTGCAGTTTTACTCACCTGTAGAATTGCATCTCCTATAAAGAGCAAACCTGAAAGTTCCGCTGAAAACAGAAAGCATATTTTTCACTTACTTTGTACAAAACATCCAACCTTGCTGGTACATGAAGTCTTATTTAATTTACTGCTTTTGCATAACCTTTTAAAATTTCAAAGAAAAACATGATAAAAACCCCAACATAAAATGTCCAAATAAATTACTTGTATTTTCTATTTTAAACCCAAAATACTGGTGTATCAGTATAAAAAAGCCCAAGCACACGACTATGAATCTTCATCCATCAGTTACTAGCACCTTTCAGGACATTCTGGTAAGGTGTGGCATATTTTTCTGAATAGAAAATTACGCAGGACTATGTCCTATTTGCCTGTAAACAACCATTTCTTACAAAGAGAGAAAAGAAACATGGAGACTCCAGAGCTATTTATGAATAGCAAATTTAATTTTTTAAGCTTTTATCAAAGACAAAGGACCCTCTAGCTCCTGCATCTTTGATAAACTCTGATCAATAACAGGGATTATTGATGCTGGATAACACTTACATACACTGTAGAACTAGAAAATCAATATCTCTTAAAAAATCACCAGGAAAACTGAATGTGATTTTTAAAATAAAGCTGCATCACAAAGACATTTATAAAATCTAATTTTACACTTCCAATTTTTAAATACTGTGTCCCATTTCAGAGCTATCTCATTTAAATACACTTTATAAGCATACCAGAAATACAACATGGATTTGTTAAGTGTCTATAAAGACATTAATAATCCTTAACATGAGAATTAAGGGTATTAACAGATTAGATGAGATTATTACCTATTCCATACCATCACAGAAGATACTGTCTGAAAAAACCTAGTATCAGACTTGATTCAAAAACTTTACTTATTTACATGAGCTGTAAAACTGGAATCAATATTGACATAAATGCTGATACTCAAGTCTGTGTTTGAAGGAATGGTCTTATTAGCTATATTTAACAATGGATGATGAAATTATTCCAGGACAGACATTCGGATTTATTTTGAGTCATAGGCTTTGGGTCAAACAGCATTTTCTGTAACAAAGTTCTCTAGTCCAGGAATACAGCATGATGCTTTTCACATCTCAAGACACCAGTCTCCTACAAAAGAGATGTCCCTCAAAACCAGCTCTCTAAAAATTAGCAGTATTTTTATTGAAAGCAGTAATGAAGACTGTATCACAGCTAGGTAATGGGGCTGGAAACACTGCAACAGCTACTGCAGCAAAAAAATTGTGGCAGAAATAAAATTGCACTTCAGTATGCTCAATTAAACTTCAGTATATCTTTCTTATTTTTCCTGCAGTGCTTAATAGCATTTTAATAGATACTACATGTAATACATTCAACATATTAATTTATTAGTTACATGTATACTGAAAAGAATGTAATCACAAGTATAACTTACTAAGGTTAGCCTTATTGCCTTCCTTAGGGGCTCATTCCATGCTACTCATTCTCCCTAACTCCAATATTCACATCTAACTTTCAATTTCAATTTTAGTCACCTAACTGGCTTTTGGCTCTCAATATGCTGATTCTTCCATACCTCTCTTTATTTGAGTGGGTGAATATGAGACTTCTTTTTATTCATGCTGGCACATTTTAGTTGAGGAGAAGCTGAGTTCTAGAATTATTGTATTACAGATGGAGGGAAATGTGTCTAAGTTTGCATTTCTGGCCTTACACAAATACATACAAACATAATAAAGATAATAAGTACACAATATTAATAGTGGTTGACAACCTCCCTCCCTCATAATTGTATACATCTTGAGCTATATAAACAGCTAGGTTTAGCTGTTATCCATAAATCTTTCCAATAATTTCAAAATGTTGCCAGTTAAAAACAATACAGAAATTCAGCACCAGCTCTGTTATTATTGAAAATAAGTATGGTCAAGACTTTATGCAGTACCCTGTCTCAATACTATCTGACTAACCAGGTTAAAAAGTCATGTATTATCCTGCTGTGTTACCATAATTTAAGAGTCAAACATTTCATCTGTTGTAGCTTCCAGGAAATAACTACTGGGAAGTCAAAGCCACTAAATCATTGTCTTTTGTTAAATTTTTAAACTTTTTTATTCTATCAATATCTTCCTATTTCTCATCTTAAAATAATGCTTTACAATAATCTTTTCTAAAATATATATATATATGTTGAAGACTTTAAAAACTATTTCAAATATCAATTCTGTGCTTTTTCAGAAAAAGTTTCTGAGGAAGAGAGATCATAAAGACATGGGAGAGAAAGGGTCCAACAATAGTGTTTGTTTAACACTGATTGAAGAATCTCAAGATAAAATACATCTTTCTTTAAAGGGAACATTAAAGTACAATGTAATAAGCTGACACTTGATACTTACCTCTTTGTTCTTTGGAAATCTTAGAAATGACCACTGGAATATTATGTTCTGCTCCACCCTGAAAGCAGAATAAATGATAATCTTTGTCAGTCACTAAAAATATATTTTAGTTTAAAGCTATATTTTCCCCTTTCTGTAAATGCAGTTTTTAAAGATATGAGCAAATAACTCTGATTCTGCACTTCCTCTTTTTTTTAATGAACACTTGATTGTCATGAATTCCTTATTGTCTCACATAAAGAAGTTCTCAGTTGCCATCATTAGCTCAGTAAGTGCTCTACCAGAGCTCTACCAGAACTGAAGGAAAAGGACATCAGTTTCTGTGAATTCTGGAGAGCCTAACGTATGACGTGTCCTGTAAAAGCAGAATGGACATCCAACTACAATGGCAACCACACTGTGACCGTTTAGTTTTCAAGCTGGCAAGAAGGAAGTAAACAAAAGCACAAGAAAGAAGGTTAGCACTTTTCCTCTCAAAAGCAGCCTTTATCTGTTTCTGTCTGTCACACAAGCACAAAGAGTGAGGAAAGCACAGGCATAAGTAACAAGGAATAGAAAAAGAAACATTAAGAAATGGAACAGTAGGTATTCAATAAATGGGGAGAAATAAAGGAAAACCAGATGATAGTTTCAACAGTTCAACAACAATTCAATGCTGTTGCTTCATTCAATTTATCCTGTTGGGACTGGAAACATTTATGGTGCTTAAGAACAGAGTAATAAAAATAAATCAAATGAAAAGGAAATTCAAAGGAAGGTGAAGGCAAATATACAGAGAGACACAAATACATTTTCGTCCGCCAAGACTATCAAAGCACGCACTCAAATGCAAGCCGTACAAATTCAGGTCACCAGAAACCAATGCCTGCCACACTGTAATTTTGCCTAGGAATCCTGGTTTAGGGTTTGCTTACTCTTCTTTTCAGCAGACAGATTTTACTTTGGAATTGATGGCTTTTTTAGGTTCAGGTACTCAGTGTTAAGCTGTCAAAAGGACTCACATAGGTATTTCAATCCCTAAGAAACAGCACACATCCCTTCTTCATGCAATATTGAAGTGTTTGAAACTGAACAGACTCCTGCACTCAACAACTCTTTCTGTAATGGAATAAAGATTATTTTCCTTTCAAACCACAGAATGTTAAATAGGATAAATGCTCCTTTTGCTAGTGGCTATCAATGCAAGTGGCCCTAAAAACACTGAGTTAATAGGGATCTCAGTAATATTACAACAATTATGTGTCTACAGGTAAAGCTCTCCTGGCATTGCACGAGATGAGTGTTTACAAGCACGGAACATATCAGTATTTCTAGCACAGACAGAGTATTGACTCCACAAAAACCAAAGGCTACCATCATTTCAGTTAGGCTGAGAGATGTATTCAGACTAATTAAATTGTAGCATTGTAATTTGTTGAATATCTTTCTTTCTTTTTTTTATTATCTTTCAGTAGTTTTCACCAGAAGAACAGCAACAGTAAAACTTGACCTCATTGCAGATGAGTTCAAGCTCACTAAACTTATAAGTTTTAACCTATACCTTCCAAATTTTCTAGTCACATTCAAATTTAACTTCTTCAAAATTTTTCAAACAAACAGAAAAAATAACTGTCACTTTCTCCCTAAGCTCCCAATGTTGCACACATGTTGCACTATCCAGGATATTTAAAGCCCAGAAAAGAAGTGTAAGGTTTAAAACAGCCTCTCTGCCTCCTTAGACCAGAGACTCCATTAAAATAGGAAATTACTTTTATTACTAAGCCAGCCTCCAATGCACACAACATGATTGTTCCTCTCTCATTGTACTGAATCCACCTAAATCCATTTACACTACAGATCTGAGGAAGCTTTCAGTTGTGTCCTACTGAAGAGAATTATCCCCTCTCACTGCATCTAAGTCTGACCTGTATGAATGCTTCTTTTTAAATTAGTAAAAAGATGTAATGCCTGCTATTCTAAGAAACAAAAAATTGAAACTGGAAACAGCAAATAGTTGACCAGCTATCTATACCCAGTCACTGTTAGCAATTTGTGGCAAATTACATATATTCTGCCAACATCTTGTTGAATACTACTTCAGGTAAACACTGCAGCCTTGCATCCTGCATTATCCATACTTGATTCTGTGTCCTGTAGAGGGAACAGTGTATGCATGTCTAAAATCTTTTACAGTCTCAAGGGAAACTCTTCTGAAGAAACCTCTGGGAACAGAGGCAACTTTTTCACTGCTTTAAATTTTCTCTTCCTCTAGTACAGACATGTAGTTATAACCTCAGACCAGAGGACTGACAGAAATACATCAAATAGTGGCGTTGAAGACTTAATGGCTCAAACTTTTACCAGACTTTAAAAGGGATCTTTGTCAAGCAAACTTTCTTTGTCATTTTTTTCTTAAACAAGGATAAGCCTGGAATAACAGCTTCTGCACACTTGTGAATGTGGTCCTGCTAGAAGAGGCAGAGGCAGCTGTTTGAAAGTCACAGTCCTGAATGTTGGCCTCTACTGGTGAGAGGTCACCCACACTTCCTTTCCAAGTGTCACACAATTCACTCCTAAAGATTTTTTTCTTATCCCAGTTCTTATGTGTGAGGATTTTTTTCAGAAGTTTTTGACATATGAAAAATAGGACAATTGAAAACAGCAACTTTTATTGACAAAGGCTGGGGGGTTTTGGTTCTAGTATAATAAGGAAATGATTTTTTTATTTTCTAAAAAAAGAGTTTATAAAAGATCAGACGAATTGTTGGATGTTTACCATCATCAGAGTTAGACAGTGTGGGGGACTATGACTTCAAACTAAAAAGAAATATTTCCACTAGTGAAAATAGCTTTAAGGTCTTTGGACACTGAATTTTTGATTGAGTTAAATTGGAAAGTCAAACAATCTCAGAAGATCTGTCCTGCTGTTCACCATCTTAAAAGAATGACCAAAACAGAGGCAGGATAATGACAGTGTACTGAGTCCTGGTAGCCAGAAGTCAGACTGTAACCAAAACTCTCAATTTGTTTAATGAACTATCAATTCTGTTGCCTATTTCTTCAGGAACACTACACTCCAATTATTGAAAAACAGGATGCTCTTTCAGAAGTAATAACTGAGCAACATCTTTTGTCAAGGCTCTGCGTCTCAAACTTGTCAGAGATGTGATAAATGACTGAAATACTACACTTCCTAAATTCTACATCTATGTCCATGGTTATTCCTTCACACACAATTAACTGGAGGTTTAAGGAAAGTAAAAAATAATTTCTTCAGAAGAGTGCAAACCAGAGCAGGTTTGCCACCAACTTCAGCTAAGATATACAGCCAAACACCCGGTTTTCAAACCCTAAGAGAGTGGATTATAATCTATTTTTTAAAGAACTGAAGGTCTTGGAAAAAAATCAACCTTACAATCAGGGTTTTTTAAAGCAGTCAGCAAAATCTTTGATTTTTAAAATATAGTTGGAATACCCAGGTTATATGAGAAAAGAAGAGTTTCCCCCAAAGACAAGTTAAAAAAAAATTAATTAATATAATTTTGGAATTATTAAAAATTTGTCCTCTGCTCTTCAGAAGAAGAATAATTCCAAGGGTTCAAAATACTTGCAGCAGGATAAGACATTTTCAAAATTTATTCAAGAGAAAGCTGAAAGGTGACTTTTTTATGTGAAATTTCTGACAGTAAATAGATGTTTTAAGTTCTCAGAAAAATAAAGACATGATAACACCCCAGACCCAATTGCCAAAATCAGTCAAATTTATAACAACGCCCAAGCAAGTATTCTAAAGTCAGTGTCATTAATCACTGTACTACTGTAATTAACACCTCAGATAAACAGCATCCTCTGACATACACCACTGCCAGAAAGCAAGTCTTCAAATAACCCCTGTCTTTAATTAGTCTGGGAGTAGTCAGAAACTACTGTAGTTTGAGGAGCTGTGGAAGTTACTGACGCAAGCAGGAGGGGCTTCAGTCCTTCTCACTCCTTCAGGGTGACTTGTAGACCTCTACTTTCTGGCACAATTTCAAAATAATTACATTTCTATTTAAAATTGATAACAAATAGAAGTTCTTTATTAAAGTTCAAGAATCTTACAGAACAGAACAAAAACACAGCAGCAAACTTTTATTTATCTGCAAGAAGCAAACCATGATTGAATGACACATTTTAAACAGAAAACTGGCACTTTTTAGAGTAGTTGGAACTGACATATCAGTTCATACCACAAGCAAAAAGTCCATTTCAGTGAGTCTTCATAAGGTTTGCCTACTAAACTGAAAAATATAAAAATTATTAAAAAGTTCCCATTCTAAGTTGTTTCTCACAATAGTTTAAAATATAATACTAGATAATATTAAAATTTTTTTAGATTGTCCTGGTTATCCAACTGCTCATCCATCTTTGTAGGAATGTAGAACTACAAATAAAGGGACCAAGCAAAAAAGGTAACACATACATTGATTTTTTTTAAAAAAGTAAGTAATTTTAAAGTAATAAATCATACTACCTGAAACACATTGATAGAACATCCTGGACCACAGAATTCAATTTGTCATTTTCATTATCTAATCTATGCCATTCAAGCAAGTTTGAGTTTCCTTTTTTTAAAGAGAACTCTGCTCTTTAATGACATTTTTGAAGGGATTTCATCACCTGATTGCCAGTTATTTCAAAAAATAAGAAATTTTCTATTCACACCTGGCTTTATCTATCTTCGTCTTTTCAATACTTTGGTTAATTTTGATGAAAGTATCTATGATATAAAATAACCCTAGAAAATAAATATCTTACTCTAAAAAGTTAAGAATAACACAACTCCACTAATTTAAGTAAGACCATTGCACATTAACTATTTAATTTATATTTCTAAATTATATTTTATTTTATGCAATGTACATAATACTTAAATAATATTATCTTGAGACTGTCAGCAACATTAATTCTAAGTGATAACTCATTGTAATGTATATGTAAAAATGAAGTTTATTGAGTCCTGAAATTTGCTCCTTAATCATCTAAAGTCTTTCCTGTAACCAGTTATTTCTTAGCAGCATCTAAATAAAACCTCATTTACCCACATACTTGATACTGTAACATATAATGACACCAAAGGGGGAAAAAAAAATAATGTTGTTGACCAAACTGAGGAGAACTTTAGTGACAAAATAGCAATTAGTTTTCCTTGAACAGAGGTCCTCATGGGTCAACAAGATAACAGCAAGCACACTAAAACATTTTTTAAAAAATACTATTTCTATTCAGTCATATTCTTATCAATGACAACACAAATGCACATTAATCTCTCTTATGAGTCATTTATAAGGTCAGTACTAGCAGATGTTCATAGGAAAATCTATACTTTCACTTTATATGAATAATTTAGGCCTCTTCACATTCATGTGAAGAACACTTCATTTTTTCCATTGCTATCTTGAGACTGAGAACTGCTGTGTTTAGAAGATAAAATTAATCTTGTGTTGTCTACACTCAGATTCAAAGCTAAAGTAAGGTTTTCAAAATCATAGATTACAACGACAAAAAATAATTAACCCTTCCTCCCTCTCCTAAAAAGGATCACCTTCACTTGTATACATTCTTAAACTTTACTGACAAAGGCAAAAACATGGTAACATGATAAAATGCTGTCTGGGCTTGATCTACAGAAAAATAAATACAAGCATGCAAATACACTTTCTGGCCCACTAATAAATTGCAGTGGATTAATGTGATATTCTTTCTAGCAGAATTGATGATGAACTTATTGGCTGTTCCATGTGCCTGCCACTGTAATTTAGCATTCATTAATAACTATTTAAATTAGAGAGAAGCTGAACACAAGTGCAGTCTATACAGTTGAAAATACTTCTCAACTCCTATATCAAACCTAATTACAGAGTTGGTCAGCTTGAATTTTAAGGGAATGATTGCTTTCCATTCCATAGGTCAGCATAATTCTGGTTGCTGGGCCAGTATCTAACATACAAGAGTATGTTTCCTGTCTTGTTTCTAGTCCTCTAAAATAGTTTGCAGTAATTAACAGTTACATTGATTATATACAATGACAGGCTCTATGCAATATGCTATAAATAGATTAAAAAAAATCATCTTACCTTTATACTTAATCCAAATCCTCCTACAGTCTGTCTTCTAATTGTTACTGTTCTTTCCTGAAAAAAACAAAATCAAGCTTTGCTAGATTTAATGTCTTCTGCCAGAACAACTATACTCATACTTCAGTAAGGTTTTTCACCATTGATTTTTGTTGTTTTAATGAAGTTCTGAACCGAAAATCCCATGAAACCTATGCTCCACAGGAAAAAGACAAAATGTGGATCAAAAGAAGAAAACCTGTCTCAAAAAAAAAAAAAAAAAACCACAACAAAACTAAAACCAAAAATAATTTGTTCAATTCACACCATCCTAGCAAGTACTGCAATGCATAAAAAACAGAACTTTGGAGTTGGACAATTACGGTACAACAAACACATTTCAGAGGGTAAGGCCTTGACTAGCTCTAAATTAGTCCCACATGCAGGTTGAACACTCTGTGTTGAAGTACACACACGACTCTCCTGCAGTGCATTTCCCAGTTCAGTCTCATCTGAAATTAGAACTACTTGTGTAAGCCAAGACCACTCACTGATGTTAACCAAAGCCTAACAAGTGCACAAGTTGCATGAATTAATTTCAAAGCACAGTAATGATCCAAATTAAAAAAAAAAACCAAAAAACTAAGGAAACAAAACAAAAGCCAAAACCACCAGGAACTGATACAAAACCAGCCACTGTTGATCTCAGAGCAACAGTGTTTAAAAATTGTAACCTATAACCTGCAATTATTAAAAGCAGCCCATTGTTTTTCTTTTATTGCTTGTCTAAAAATTTGTGCCATAGAAACTGTAGGCTACTCTCTGTCTCAGATATGAACATTTACAAAAAAGGCTTTTTTGGTTATTCCCTAGTCTGTCTGTTGACTTTATATCCACAGATAATTTAGAATTAGTACATTTAGGTAGTGGTAAAAAACCTTATTAGCAGATATACCATATATCCTGATTCAAATATATCAGTTTTATAGATTTCTGAATGTCCTCTACATGTGGTCTGGATTTTATACTCATTTAACCACCTGTATATCTATTGCATGGCATAAGTCTGCATGTATGTTACATTTAACTAGATTTATTTCAGCAAAATCAGCATAGATTGCCAGTGTCAGTCAGATTTGGAAAAGATCATCAGGAATGTAGCAGTGACAGAAAGGATGAAATATATACAGATGTATTTTTTTCTTCCTTACTTCATTTACAGAAAGGAAAATTAAGTAGCTACCACATAAAATTCTGGAAAATGGTTATTGCAGAAATTTGGTGAAAATCAAGTAACTTTGTTTCTTTTTTCATGTTTGTGACAAATATGAACTGTGTAACTGTGGAAAGAGCAAGCATAAACTTGTCCAATGTTTCAGATTGAAAGACAAAATGGATTGCCTAAAATTAGACTACCATTTATTCATTTAGGCTAATGCTTGCAAAAGGTAAAATGCTTGAAAATATTTATTCTAAGAAAAGGGTATATATTTTGCTGTTAAATAGCCACATGTTTCAATTTTTATTTTTAACACAAACATCTAAAAAGGAACTTTCATGATGCAGTTCCCACAGATTGGGTTCAGGCCACAATTTTGTCTGTCACAGTATCAGATGCAGGTAATGGTGCTGAGAATATATTCAGGATAAACCAATATAGGCCACAGTCTGATGTGTGGTCTACACTGAGTTTACATAAATGAACAGAAAACGCTCAGCTGTGGCTCCACTGGGAGCTGTATTTTTCCTGTTAACTTCATCTTGTTTCCACTTTCCAGCTTGCATTGAACATGGAGTTAAGAACAGGAACCTGACTTGTACACTCTAGTCAATATATTCTGCTATTTTTTATTATACACACTCAAATCAAATAGAATACACTTGGTGCTAAGATGACATTGAAAAATAGCAACCTTTCACTAAACTGGCCTGAATTGGCTAGTGTTACATCAACCATGAATGGAGTAAAGGACAACACACATACAGATTAAATTTCAAAGTAATATTCTCAGTGAAAAATATGTAACTTCGTAAAATTTGTAGTTCATAATATGTCAGTAGTCACTGTAAGTACTGGCGTCTGACCATATTCTAAACTGAAGCTTTATTTTTTAAAAACGTAATAGAAAACTATACTGCAGAATATTTTCATCCCTGTTGTCCTTCTTAGACCAACATGCTCATAAGTACCTATTAAAAATACCCATAAAAAAAGTCAATAAACCATAGTTTTAGGTTTTCACTCAAGCAAAGGCAGACTCAAGATAGTCCTGGAAACCTCTGATCCAGGCTCTTCTGTGAGTTTGCCAGTGCTGTCTGACAGAAAACTAGAAACATTTCACACTGGAGTTCAGCATTACTTTTTTATGTGAAAAAAATGCATGCTAGCATAGAAGATTTCTAAATAGGCAAAACTGTATAGAAGTAATGAAGGAAACCAGAAAAATTTTGAGACACTTTTTCAGCACAACAAAATTTATCAGATGGTTTTGTCTAGCATTTTTACTAGTTTCTTTTCTATCTACACTGAAAGTTTATATTCAGTATTTTCAGACCAGGCAGTTACTGAACTGAATTTCACTACAAAAAGACACTGCAAACTAGATTCACTTGAGTGATGCATTACATGCAGTGAAGGCATTGCATTGTATTTAATTTAGGCTAATTCAACAACACTTCTCAGCCTTACAATAATGAAATATTTGCCTAATTGCAGTTACATTTTCTTTGCATCAAGTTAGCTAACAAGCATGCAAATGACTTTCAAAAGTACAAATCCAAATTACGTACAAGTTGTGTATTTCTTTAGTAAAACATTAATAATATCCTAGTCTGCAATTTCAAACCCCACATAAACCTAACAGTGAAACAGCTTTTCCAGAACAGTTAGAAGCATCAGACATTTCATACACCTAAATTTTGGACTGGGATCAAGCCCCAGGTCTAACCAGCAAATGGTAAAGGCAAGTTTTCTTTGTAATCAATAAAGAAAAATAAGCACATTCAATGCTGGTGGGTCAAAGGAGATGTCCAAATTAGGTGCTAATCAACTTCATCAAGTATAGAGGCAGAATGCCAAATTTAACTTAGACAGATGAATCCCCCCCTTCTGGCTTGCAAAGTAACTTGAGTAAGTATTTTGATGGTAGATACTTGCTTTGAAATGTTCTGGCAGAAAACTCCTTTTCCAGGTAAGTTTTACTTTTTGATTTGCACATGACTTATTTGATGTAATCCTCAAAAACCCCAAATCAAGCCTAATTTTTAATGCCATTTTGAATCTAGGTGAATGGAATATATCTAGCCTGCAAAGCACCATATTTTAATGTAAAGGATTTTTTATTATAATGATTAATCCACAAAAGAAGTTTAACCAGCAATCTGAAGGAAATTATTATGTTCTGATGCCTTTAATTAGCATTTCAAATTAACAATAACAATAATAAAATGCTTTTCTCTGGTCTAATAGCTTTAAGTTCTTAAAATGCTTTACAACTATTCATTAATAAAACACAGCAAGAGCTCTGGAAGGCAAAACATTTTGTACAAGTGAAGACGTGCTCTAAGTATCCTGATTGACTATTTGTGTTGTTCAGGGTAAAAATACTGATGTTCCATTGATTCTCTATTAATATTTTTATGCTTTCCCCTATTTTTGCACCACCTATTTTCTATGATTGAATGTGCAGTGGTTTTGCAAATTCTGAAAGCAACTTCATCCCCAAGTTTAGAAAATAAAACTTGGTTCAGATGGAAAGATACTTAGTTCACTATCAAGACTACACAAAGTGTTCTGTGAGCACAGAGCAACAGTAAATATTGAGGAAAAGAAAACACAGAATCCTAGCTAATCATTAAATATTTAAATTTAGTTAAGAGCTAATGTTATTTTTAAGTTACATCTTGGAGCACTATAAAAATTTAAGTATTTCATACTGACAGGTACATGATGTAAAAGAAAGTTTATAACTACTTAACTAAGTCTTAAAAAGAATATTTAGTTAGCAATCTTTTCAAACTACCTATCTTGTATAATATAAAGCAGCTATCTAATGGGATTTAATAATATGTCTCTATGAAAGAAGTCAAATACATGTTGAACAAAAGGATGAAGAAACTTCAAAGATCTTCAGAAAACTGAATTAACAGCATGTGAAACTTAAACATACCATTTCTCAACCTTTTTCCCAGTGTGTGCTTATTCATCTGGTGAGTCTGGATATTCATCTTACAAGAGTAAAGGTATGAAGAATTAGTTTGTCTAGGTACAGAGAGAAAACAAGACCTCTCTTTTCTGAGAACAGAACAGAGACCAAGGTCTTTTACATATGGAAGAACACGATAAAAAGCTGAAAGGTCTGCAGCAAAAAAAAGTAAGTAGGAAAAAAGGAAGAGACATGGAGAGGAATCTACAATAGCACAGTGACATGGAAATATGTAGGAGGAAAAGAGGGAGGTAAATATTAGAACATAAATTTTAAAATGTAATAGTATAAAGATAAAACCAATACTTTGGCAGCAACTGAATAGATCAATCTGTTAACATTTGATACCATAATATATTCAAGGCCACACTCTCATATAGTTTATCAGCTATTAGTAATCCTGTATTTTGAAACAAGAAAATATAATGAGAATTTTTAAAATTTTATTTAATTATTGCCTATATTTTCAAGGTTTTTAATCCTCTGTTTTGTAATGCTTTGCTCTTTCTCAGTGACATTTCTTTGGATTAATTTACACGGCTAAGCTTTATACTCATTCTGAGTGTAAAGGACACAGGACACAGGTCAGTCACATTTCCAATTTGAATTAATAATGTTAACAAGGTTTTCCAGCAGACTTGCTCATCTGCTAACAACTCCAATCATGTGGCATTTGAAGCTTGTCTCATTATTTCAGTTCCTTGTGCAACTGGAGAAGGTTGGCAGTAAGGGAGGGCTGCAACATTCCTGCTCAAGTGGAAATCCCCTTTCCTCTGTAGCTGGGCTGGAGACTGGGGATGGCAATCACAGTGGTGTCATGTAGATTGTAACCAGTGACTAGAATAAAAAATGCTCTCAATCCTTCATTTATTCTTACTTCAAAATGTTCCCAGTCCTGTAGCCTATGTTTGAAAGCTGAAACATTCACCCAAATATCTACTTATAACATTTTTACTCATACTACTGATTCATTTCAGAAGTACTGCATTTCTTAATATAGAAATGAAAGACAAACAAACCTATAAACTCATGATCAGGATTTGATTTCCCACTAGCTTTTGTGATGAACATTCTCTACAGTTTTCAGCCTTACATCATACATTGCCACTGACCAATGGTTAGGGTTGTCTGAGTTTTTTCTGATTTGCAATATTTCTTATTTCTTCCAGTGAGGAAAAGTTATTATTTTCTTTCAAGTCTGGCAGTATAAATGGCATTTTTAACTTCATCTGATTGATAAGCTTTTTACTTTTAAGTAGCTGCAGAATAATAAGCTGCCTTAGGCTTTCCCTAAATAATCATATTTACATCTGTCAGGCTGTCATTTTAAAGCTGTCCAGATTGGCAGAAAAAAAAGTTGCCCCTATCTGATAGATACTTGACGACTTCAGTGAAAAAATGGATTCACTCCACTGAATTGCTGACAGATACCAACGAGATAAAAGAACCCAAAGATTTTTACTGGTAGCTTTGTGAAGGTAACAAGAATGGAAAGTGCATGAAAGGTGACCTGTCTGTGCACATATTTGCAATTCTCTCCAAGACAAGGAGTTTCATTTTGGCATTGTTTATAATATTCAGGCACCCATCAGACTCAAAACTGTAAATAAAGACAATGGAGAAAATAAGTCAAAACTAATATTTAGCATTTAAAGTTTTTAATTTTTTATTCTATTTCTATTCAATAAAATTGCTAATGTTAATTGAACTTGTTTTACCAACACTAAAATATATCACAAGAAAATTCATAATTTTTGCAAAGAGAATGATCCAATGTAGCAGATATAAAATTAACTCTTAGGAAGTCAGAAAAAATTAAATATTCAAGCAAGGAAAATGTAATAACTTCATGTGACTTCCCAGGCATATCTTCATTAAGCGTTGCGTTCTGAATTACGTTTATTCTTAAAAACCAATAATAACTATATTATTGAAATTAAAATATCAAGAAAAACATTCTATTGTGTAAAGTTTTAAATTTAAACTTTAAAAGTTTTTAATTTAGAAGTTTTTAATATAATTTTTTGTTAAAAATTTAGTACAAAACTTAAAAAAAAATTTGAAAATCTCTAATGACAATACTTCAATACTTTATGGGCTTTGTATAAAGTTATGAATCTTTCAGCAGCCGATTTTACAATACCATAAGAACAAACCTAAAAGTGAAATATGCTTACAAAAAAGACTGTGTGGTTAATAATATCAGCAAACAAATCTGCCTGCAGTGCAACAACTTGAGACAGTGTTATATCCTGGCCTTGGTAAAGGTGTTTATTGATAGTTTTTTCTTTATGGTAAAACCAATTACAATGCAGAGGCTACATTTAGATACAACTGTATCAACCTCAGTTAAAGGCTTGGACAAATGCCATGCTACTCTGAAAGCAGTTGCTCTATCAATTCAGAAAAAAAAAACTCGATCATTCACTTTTTACTAGTGTTGAGTTATGACTGACCTTCACACAATTTTCCCCTGAAGATCCTTAATTAAAAAATCAAACCACAAAAAAACTTATTAATGTTTAATTAACTAATGTATTTACTACACAGCAGTAAGAAATAAATTACTTGAAAGAAATGTGACTCATCTGTATGTTATCATTAGGTGAGTTAGCAGTATTCTGTAAAATCTATGACCCTTTAAAAGAACATTTAAGATAATTTTGTAAAAATGTAAACTATCCTGGTAGCTAACAATTTGCCAGCTGCTGGCAGTTTATTTTGATTCTTTTAGAAAAAAAGAGTAGCTGATTCAAATATCCATCCTGTCAGATGGTACACTGTCATATAATTAACTTGTGTGTCTCACGTGTACATAGACTCTATGCATAGAAAAGATTCTGAGTGCAATAATAAACAAAATGTATTAATGAAAAGAAGAAAAGATCCACAGCTCCCTAGCGTGATAAACTACTTATCTTGATATAGTACAATAATCCTTTTCCTTGAATTTCAGATGTTCATGAAAGGTGATAGAAACTGTGAGGATTAACTCTAAAATACAAATATTGATTCTGGAATGGAAAATATTAAAACCCTTCCTAAGAACAAATCTACTTCAGATATGCCAAACCTTATGCTACATCCTCTCCCATCATAATTTCCACCAAGTTAAGCATCAGGCTATCCTGATGTTAGTCCAGACTATTTACATGTATGTCTAAAAAGAGTGAGAGGTGCCTCACTGCACATTGTTATATGGAAAATCATACAGCAAACTTGTGCGACCCTAATTTCATGTAATTAAAGAAATATGCTTAAAAGAATATATAAAGATAGTCTATAATTCTGCCATCAATAGTGATGAGGTTCCTACACAGTTTAATTCAGCTTTTTTTGGGACATTTCGTAATTGCTCTGGGGGAAAAAGGTGTACCTGACCTAAGGGACAGTGGTCTTATCTTCCAACACAAGCTACTCCAAGTGAGGCACACACTTCCCATAATAAAAAGCTTCTCTACAGGCAAGGATTTAATTTAGATTAGTAACAACACTGCCTTCTACCCTTTGAGTTTTGCAGTACATTCTCATCCTACTTTTGGTCATTTGCACTCAGCTCAAATCTATACTGGACATCTGCTAGCAGCATAATACTGAACCTGCTACATTTCTGTCTCTTATTGCACATTAAAAGAAATGTATTTAATACTTATTGATGCAACTGATGCTCAAATTTCGATGTACTCCATGATCATTTGAATGATGGTTGATGCTGTATGGAATTGCTATAAGTACAATTGCTGCAGGACCCTCACTAATGCTTATCATTTTTTCTGCCCTCTAAAGAAACAGGCGCTTTCTTTTTTTAGTGTATAACACTGTTTATTTTGCTTATAATCTTTGATGCATTTTATTTTCTTACTTGAAACTGTATACAGTGAAAGAAGAAACAATGTTTCTTTGCATCTCCTTAGTTTTGGAAACTAGATCTGTTTAAAACCAAAAGGAAGTGTTCCAAATTAAGAACTAGGTCCTTATCCCATACATTCACATTAAACAGCACTTCATTCCTGAGGAGCCATTGACTTTATTTAGATTATTCCACAGGATGCAGATCTGGATGCTGCTGGAACGTTAAGTGCCTGTTTAAAGTCTGTCCTACACAGAGGGGCATGCAAATTGATTCAGACTCAACAAACAGAAGAGGTACTGTTCTGAACTAGAAACACAGTAATAGCCTTCCGTTCCATACCAGTGCAGTGATAAAGAAAAACATTATAAGCAAAATATTTAAAGATTATTTATTTAAACAGATTAAAAATTACTTTTACTGTAGCTACTTGTCTGTAAAATTCAACAATACTGTTGTTCCTCAGTTAGAAATTTTATTTTTATGCTTAAAGAGTTTATTTTCTGAGACATTCAGTGTCAGTTTCTAATGAAAACCCATGCTTTGCAGAATTCAGGTAAAAGAAAGATAAATGCAGTCAATTATCTAGAATGACAGAAAGAACAAAACAAAATCAACCAAACAAAGTAAAACATAAGAAAAATAAACAAACAAACCAATTAAACCTAATAAATCAGGAATAAAACAGAGGAAAAAAAAGAAAAAGAAAAAAAAAAAAAAAAAGCCTGTGGGGCTTGTGTGATTATAGTATACAATAAAGGCATGGGTTTCCAGATAATTCAAATAACCTATGACAAAAGGAGAGTTAACTGTGAAATGCCAATCATCCTTAGTTGGCTTGAACCTAATGCTAAAAAACCTAGTCTTAATCCCAAAGGAAATTAGGGTAAAGTGCTCAAAAGTCACTACCCAAACAATCGCTACCCTAACACCTCCAGGAAAAAGAAACTCCACATCAACACACTCATATCAATCACTTAATGAGTTATGCACTGAATATGCAAATAACATGGGGGAGTTTAACTGGAGAAGCAAACAAACCATTATTTTCTACAGAGCCTTTGCAAAACTAAGTAGAAGAAAACTAAGAGAAAGCCTTGCTGTGAAAAGGGAAAAAAATTAATATGCATTTCATGAAGACATTTAAATAACAAGTTCAGCAGGATATTACAGATATTAAAGCAGAATAATGAAAGTCGTATTTCTGAGTGATAAAATCTTTTAATAAATAATCTCAGAATGGTATTGGTGGAATAAAGGTGCCACAGTGTATGTTGCTAATTGAACGACTACAGTTTGAGCTTGAACTCATAACATCTTTCTATCCTGGCTGCTGGATGTCCTGACTATTGAGGAAAAGGGGAGTCTGATTGGTGAAAGGAGCATCTATATTCCACATAAAGGATACAGATCTGTATTAGCAAAATGCATTTGTTCAGCATGGAACAGAAGCTAGTGTCAAATTTGTCATGCAAATAAACCCAGCCTCTATGGAGACTGTAGGCAATATGTTCCTCTTGTTTCAGAGAAAAGCTATGAAGAATTCACCTTGAGATACTCATAATCATGAGAAGGATAATTTGATACATTTTTTCATTAATCTTTCACACTCTGCACTGCTAACATTCTACCAATTTATTTTTCATTTGTCATTTGTATCTTTTTATTGTCCTTGTATTTAGAGATGCAAGTGTGTGGCAACAGCAGCAATTAAATAATAAAACCGACATAATAGCATTAACAAAACGTTTGTATAGACTATGCCTCATAAGATTTAACATAAAATTCTACGGTTATTTTATTTAGCTCAAAGGGAGACCAGAATGTTTATGACAGTTTCACATAAATCTTGAAAATGTCTTTACAAAGTATAATTACAGTATCTACAAAAATGTCTGTAGAAATGAATGCTAAATGTTTTCTATTATTTTTGTACCTATCTCCTAGTATTGAATAAAAACTTTGCACTACAATAGCTCAAAACCCTACAATATTATTCTACATATAATTTTATAAATCTTTCAAATAACTGTAGTTTCTCACGCACAAAATTCAAGATGATGCTTAAATAAGGAATCTGACACATCATGTAAAAACAGTAATACATAAACCCCATTATCCCACTGTTCCATCTCTGTTAACAGGATATGCTGTCAAAGCTACAGACCCCCACAGCATCCCTGAAGTCTAGAGCTGGGCTGCCACAGGAAGGACCCCCAGCAACAGAGGATAAAAGCTAACTCCTCTATCAGCAAAGCCCTGCCATAGGTATCTTATCCACTCCACAGACAATTCTCAGATACAAAAGTACATGGAGGTATCTGTACTCTCTGCAAAAAACACTGCTCATAGCATTCCTCCCACATTCAATGGCTCCAACACCCAAGGGTAAGTGAAGAGAAACAGTACTGCAGTCATGCATAGAACTTATCTTATTGCTGCCTCTTAGGTGAGTATTGCTAATATTTAGTCACAAAAAGAAACATTAAAATACACTTAGTGTTAACAGCATTAAACAAAATGCCAATCCATGGGAGCAAATGCACACAGATGTGTGTATACACCCGCATACACATACACACAGCACTTTTTCTTTGTAAAGAACATCTTAAAGAAGAAATAAAAACTACTTACACCAGAATAGAAAGGCTCACCAGACACACAGATCACATCCTGCTCCTGGATCATCAAAATATCTTTGGCTAAGTGCAGTCGCACTTTGAAAGGCTCCTGGTTACCATCCTGCAGCAAACAAACCCCTGTCTTTGTCTTCAAAGGGGGAATAAAGAAAAAAAGTTATTTTCAGTTAGCACTTGGAATTGTTAGAAGTGGTATTTTGAATGAAAATAATTCTTATATAGGTACAGTCACCATAAATCCGTCATCAAATACCCAAAACTATTTTCAATGATCACTGTATTTACTGTATTTGAACTACAAAAGAACAAATGTTACTGTAGTAAATACTAAAGACAGATTTTGCAATAATAAGGTGCTATTTCTTCCATGATGATTTTGTGAAACTCCTCCCAAATTGCTTCAAATCAGCTGTGTCCTTATTTTCTGTCTTTTCATTAAATGATGATACCCCACTTGGACACAAAATGAAAGCTGACCCTCCACATATTACACCTTTTTTCACATAGAAACATGTACAATGACACCTCCAGATGTAAGTACCAACAGCTACATTAACCCACTTGTGGCCTATTTATTCCTTCTCCGTGAATACAACATTGATTTAACTTTTTTATGTTCCTTTTCAAGTGAGGATGATGAACTAAGAATAAGAGAAAATAAATCAAAGACTAGAACTACCGGTAGTAACTTAGTTCTTGCACCATTCCTGTATTTTACATTTATGGCTAAAGATCAGGAATACCGTAGGATTCTTCCATATATAACAAATTATTTTTTGTCAATTAACAATGCCTTTGCAGTAGTACCTACTTGTACTATCTTTTGGGGCATTACACATGAGAGGGTGCACACTGAAAAAGTTGGCACATGTAAGTATCATCAGTATTTAATTTCCCCTGAAGGTTATGTTGAAAACAGCACTCTGTAACACTTCATCAAAGGACAAAATTCCTACTGGTAGAGCATTTTTTTAATATGAGAAATCTGCTCACAAACAATCTAAAAACTTAGCCTCACAAGTAATTTATCAGCATAAGTATTTGCATAGGTATATATATATAAAGAGAGAGATAAATAGATATATAGATAGATATAGATATAGATAGATATAGATGATATAGATATAGATATAGATATAGATATAGATATAGATAGATATACACATCCATAACTCAGAAGAAAATTCATACATAAAAAGTCCTGAAAACCTTTGACTCATCAGTGCCAATAATAAAACCTTCACTTTCTTCACAGAGGTCAGATTTCAATCCACCCACTGGAAAAAGTTGACTTAAGAGGAGATCAAGGAAAGAAAAGTATTTCTCTGAACTTTAAGTGCCAAGGTTGACCTGGCTGAATCCGAGGGCTCTTTCTCAGACAAGAGCTTAAAAGAAGATTTGGAAGATCTCCCCATAATGTGCTCTTACATCCATAGCATGGAGAGAACAAACACAAATATGGAACTGACAGTAGGCCACTGGCAAAAGAGAAGTTTAAATCTCTCTCACAAGGCTTTAAAAGAGGTGGAAAGGTCGAGGACAATCTTTAAATAGCTCTATATAATGTTCTCCACTGACAAACTGTTCTGTCACTTCTGCTCCATACTCAACACTCAAACTTTGGAAATTGTTTTTTCTTGAGCAAATGTATATAACTCAGCCATGATTTTGAAAGTGGCTCTGAGATTGCTTTATTCTTTTTAATCTAGGTAAGAAGATGAAAAAATGAAGAGCTCCATGCATTGAACTCACACTGAAGTCAGTCAAACCTCTGGTCAACAGTCATCCTACACCATTTTTGTAATATTAAGGTGTCATTTTGAAGGGTTTTTTTTAATGAATGAGGTAAGAAGGAAACTGATAAATGTGCACAGACAAAATAAATGGATCACAGAAGGAGTTAGGTTTTCAGTACCACTGAAAAATTCTCTCATACCATACATAAAATGTTACAATATTAAAATAAAAAGTGGCTATGTCCTTGGAACTACTTTACACACTAAGATGCCTTCTCTCTCCTTGGAGTTGTGAAGGAAGCAGTAAGTGACAATGGAAGTTGAAGAATGTGGATTGAAAATAATTATGGTCAAACAAAGGGGCTAACACTGACAAAATGCCTTTCTCCTGCAGCATAGTTTGCAACATGCCTTACCTCCTCCCTGGGTAACTGGCAATAGAATAAATTCTGCCTCTCATACACTGTGTATAGCAACTCTGCCTTACTTGTTTGCACATTTCTGATTTGGTCAATAACCTTATAAAATCTCTAGAGTCTTTCTGCAAAAGCTGAGGGACTACTTTGTAGGAGTTAGAGGCACCTACAGCAGGCACAATTAGACATTAGAATAAAATTAAAATTCAAGTCAGTTTGTAAATGCATATGAGCTGAGCTTATTCAGCCTGAACAAGCAAATCAAGCTTGGGAACAGCAAAATATTTTGGCCCTTGGAAAGATTGATCACACACACTCAGGGACCTTATTTACCTCAGACATTCTAAAATGTAATGAACCACTTTACTGTTGTTGGGTTTTATGAAAGCTAGTCTACAATACAGTTCAAAATTAAATCTTCAATTATACTACCTCACTCCCTCTTCTACCTGACAGCTGCATTAACCACCATGCTAACAAGAAGAATGTAGTTGAGTTTCATTAAGTAACTTCAAAAGAAGACCTTGAGAACAAAGACTGGAATTTAATTGTTTCATTTTTGTCTGTTGAAACCTGTTTTTTGCTGCTTTCACTCAGCCCCTTCAAAGTATTCCACAAACTGAGTAAAATAAAGATATTAGTTCCTGCTCCAGAGCTGGAAATTAGGGAAGACAACCTGTATATACACTTCTGTGTAAACTGCTGCACACATCAACATTTTTTACTCGTGTGGCCCCAGCAAAATTATTCTGATCAGCTGTCCAGCCTAAACCCCTGCCCTCTCATATTTGGAGAGCTTAAATGGTGTACAAGTGTTTGTGTATATGTGTGCATGAGGTGTGGGAGTGCAGAGCAACTGCTGATACTGGCCTTTGCTCCCAACACCAACTTTTAAGAGATGCCACGTGAGGCTGTGCTAAAACTTTTCCCTTCAAGCCTTCCCCATGTCACTGGCAGAGGGTTGAGCCCTACTCCTGTCTTACAGCAGTAAGACACAAACAGCACATCAGCTGAGCTGCTGGGCCATGCAAGGCATCCCCTTGTGCTCCAACATGCGACACACTGCATTGCCTCACAGCAAATACGCAGAGAGAAGCAGAGGCCAGATGATAAGAGTTTGTTAAGCCAATAAACCTTGACTGAGCCCAAATCACCAACATCATCACCTTATTTATAGAGTTGGGCTCCTGTGCTGCGAAGATGGGAAGAAAAGTGAGTGTTTGAAGTTGCACATTTTTATGAAGCAGAGGAGGTGTGTTAAGGAATGCATATGAAAGCATTGTAAAGAGGTGAAAAAGAGTTTCCATATAAGGGAAGAGCCTGTGGCTTCAAGCAAAAGCAATGATGAAGGAAGGTGGTGGTACCTAAGTAACAGATGCAGTGAATGTTGCACCCACATAAGACTGCCTCTGTCATCTCATTCGACACAGTTTTAAGCTGTTAGATAAGAACACTGATGTGGCAAGAACTGCTTACAGTTCCTGAACTAATATAATTACAAGAGGAGTTGAAAACTGATCTCCCTTTGCTTCCTCACACCAGTCTGTGCTGAACTTTGTGCTTCAGGTCACTATCAGAGAACAGTATAGGTGGGCAGAGCCCTTAGGGCAGACTGCTTTTCCAGAGAATATGGTCACACTCTGATCATCATTAGCAATAAGGCAATGAAAAAAGGCCACTTAAAAATTATAATCTAACTTATAGGGTCTATGTAAAAGATTGGGCCTAAAGATTCCTCTGCTAAAAGAAATTAATAAATTCTTACATACCAAAACAAATATTGCACATTTGTTAAATGGCCTTCACAAACACTTAAAAACTGATTTCAGAGAAAATACGCATGAAAACTACAGTTTCTATATTTATACTAGCAGGAAAGTACCTACAAAGCACATACCAAAATAAATACTGCAGGAGAAAGTTACCTGTTGATTTAGCAGTCAATTTCCTGCAGAACTTCCAAAATAAATATTTTTTTTTTTAATTTATCTGGCCTATACAAGTCTGCTGACAGATTTTCTGTTGATTTTTTTTTTTTTTTCATTTTATGTGTTTGGGTTTTTTCCTTGTCATTTATGACAAGGAAAAAAAATCTAAAACCTTTCCTATGTTATGCTCTCAAAGAGAGTTTCTCAGTCTTTCAGGCAGTTTTAAATATTCATAATTAGTTTCAAGACATGGCTATATCTTCTCCTTTATGGTACTTTATCTATGGCTTTGGCCCTACAGTAACAAAACAATTTATTTAGCTTTGCTTCTCATGATTTCATATCAGCAGGAAGAATTCAGCAAATATCCCAGAATAGTTTAGCCCACAAACAAGTGGAAGAAAGAAAGGGGAAAAAAAAAATCTCAGCACATTTTCTATGCAAGGTGACCTGGATTTTTAGTTTCTACTTTGACTGTTATGTCCTAAAATAAAGTAAGCCTCTGCAATTTGGTTTTAAGCCTTGAAATTTATTTCTACTATCAGGAACATGATAGCAGTAAGGAGAATGGGTTACAAAACTGCCTTAAATGTGTACCTAGCTCCTTGAGATTAATATCCACCCTTTTGGATGCTTATTTGAACTGAGGCTGACCTCTGAGTATTTGGAGATGTGCCTGTCACTGCTTCATAATTGTAAGTATAATAATAAAAAGGGAAATTGAATCGGAGGTTTAAGGAGGTAATAGCATTGGATTTAAGGAGGTAATAGCAATGGATTCAAGAAGCAGGAATATGTGTCAGAACCATATTTGGGATGTTTTTTAAACAGTCCAGATACACATTCTGTGGAGGTATCGCTATCTTAAGTGAAAAGCACTTATATTGTCAAAAACTGGAATGCAGCCCAGACACACAGGGATGTGTTCAGCTTGTCATTCAGAGCCCCTTCAATCAGATACCAACATTTTCCAATCCAAGAGAGAGCAAGCCCATTCCTGCATATGAATTGTACACTGCAGTCTGAAAGCACTGCAGAAAAATTCCGAATTTGGACTTGAAGTTATTTTTATTTGATTTGTCAGGCATTTGCCAGGTCATTATTTGTTGTGGTATTCTTTCTAAGTGATTTTATTGAATGAATGAATTCTTATAGAGAAAGTCCTTGTTTCACACATTCTGCAATACGAAATGTAAATTAGACATTTGGAAAAAAATATTTACATAAATATGTATATAAATGAGCCTCTTACTAAGCCAAGGTACTTTTTCAGAGCAAAAATTTTCTTTTTCTGACACTGTAAGCATGCCACTTTGATGTCTGAATTGCCAGTGAGCTTACTTGGGGAGCTCAGCCCAAGAGGTAAAGTAATACAAAATTGAAAGCTATTGGGAGAACACGTATGTTTCTTCAAATTTACTTCTCCTCTTACATGACAGTCAAACAGATATTGTAAATTACCAGCCGTTTTCCATCATGTGATTTAGAGACTAAATCATGAGTTGGAGCTTCATTTAAGAAAAATCCCAGAAACTCACAGTATCAGAAATCCCAGTATTGCTATTTAACAGGATTTATAAACAAAGGAAAAAAGCAGCTTAGTCTGAAATGTGTAAATCAGAAAATGGCATGAAGGTGACTAGAAACAGACCATAAAAGTATATAGCAATATTTAGGGAAGAAATTCAGGAGAAAGTTAGATATGGCTTAAAATTTAAAACATGTTTCATTGCAGGAAAGCCCACTCAACTAGATGAATGTTGAAAAAAGAGGTCAATACACCTTTGAATAACAGAACACATCAAATTATAAAGCTTCTGAAGTCTACAAGAATATTTATAGAATTCATAAAGCAAACAGTTTACCAATTCAAGTTAATCCTTCAAAGAAACAATGGACACTACTGTGAAAACAAATGAATAGAGTGTAAGCAGGAAAATTAATAAGGTATTTACTAACTTAAATAAGTTTGATATTATATTAGGCAGGATGGGAGGGAAGCCAAGCTATTAGAATTAAAGAATGAGATTTCAAAAAATTAGAAAGCTGCTAATACAGCTTATTTATAAAATACATAGAAAATATGAACTTAAAAAAATTGCAGGGGAAAATGTTCTAATGCATTAATCATCCCAGGCCTTCAATTTCAACGGAAGGATACTTTCACTGCAGAGGACAGTATTATGTCAGAGACTGAGGTTATCTTCCAAGAGATAGTTTTCAGAATATAGAATAAGGTCAAGTGAGTACAGGAGAGCGTTTTAAGAACCCAGTGACTCTGTGATTTATGCTCTTGTAAAGTTCAAAAAGCTCGGGATAAAGGGTAAAAGAGGAGCTGGATAGTCTTATGGTTTAGAAATTGTTAAATAGAAGAACCAACAAAATAGATATATTTGCTGATCAGTGAGGGAAAAGAGCATGGAATACTGAATAAATAAATACGAACCAGTGAAAAAATTCCCACAAGTAGCAAGCAGAGAAGCCACACACAAAGGGGTTTTTTTAAATATCACCTCTTCAGACACCAGTTAGTTTCCCTTAAAAAATGTGTATAACTGTGTATGATCTCCCCTTTTTGTAGTACCTTTTACACTGTCTAGCATGGAAATTATTTTCTTGCAGAACAAAACTACTTTATGATACCTTGAAAGGCAGCACAGCCTGAACATGAGATGCTTGGGGGAGAAAATAATCATTAGGAACCAAGAAATCACTTTGAGACTGAAAAAACCCTCTATCTGTCTACATATCTGTGGTTAATCTCTCATAATGACCCTGACTGCTTCAATCAGATCTCCTGTAGGAACTTAGGCACAAAGTGCACATGCAGGTACCTATAAAAAGACAAGAACATTTCAGTGTCCAAATCTCAAACCAAATCTCACTAGTAGACACTAGAAGAAATTAGGGACGCATGAAAGCATCACTACCATGAAAGAACTAAGGTTCCCTCAGAGACCTCCAGTGCACTAGAGCAGCAGTTAATTAAAATGAAAAGTGGTTTAAGGAAAAAAAATTGAGAATGTCATGGACACAATGAAAAACATGCTGTAGCTGCAGTGCATCTATGTGGAAAATTTTGGTTTTGTGCTAATTGAAACTCAGCTCAAACCATTTACTGCCATTACTAAGGATGGAAGTGCCAACAAGAATCTGAGCTGCATTCACCAGTTTGGGAGAGCAATCTCAGTTCTTCTGCAGCGTAGTGGCTGCAGCACCAGGATATGCGGATGAAAGGAAACAAAAAGGGGAAGAGGAGTATCAAGTAGTCAAGATGCTTCACAGCAGCTTTTATTGCTGTTATCAAAAATTGCATAGTAACTATTCTGGCATAGAAGACTACAGATATTTTTCCCACATAGGCCTTATGATTAAGAATTTGACACAATAGGGGATGGAGGGGATAGAAGCCTGAAAGTTTTAAATGCACTGACTAGAGAACCAATTCAACAAAAATACCTGGAGCAAAGACTACAGCTACTTTACCTTTTGTGTCAATAGTTGAAATAAATAAAATACCAGCAAAAATGCTTTTGGGTTATAAATGAAGTGCCACAAAGTAGTGCCAAAGATGGGCCAATATGAAATAGAAGCATAAGCTATTTAAGGCTGTAGTGCCTCAATGGTCTTTTCCTCAGCTGCTACCATCATTTTTGTAAGAAGGTCAAGTGCCAGGTGAAGTTTTGGTGACAAATCTGGCAAATTCTAAGGTATGAAGAAAATTTTATTAAAAAGGTACATATTGTCACTTGAAATACCGGACAAAATGGATGATTACACCTTATAATGACCTCAAGTGAAACATTTCATTAACTAAATCTCATCCATCCAAGTATTAATTAATTAAAGTCCAAATAACACCCTGCCCATTTCCATCGGCTGATTTAAAGTCCATTTCCACAAACTCAAATGACCACAGGACCAGGATAGCAGGTGGGAACCCAAATTAGTGACTCAGAAAGAGACACTCAGTCTTGGTTCCCTGCCAGGGCAGTCCTAGAACAGCTTCAGCTCCAGTGTCCAAGTGTGAAACCCATAACACTAAGTAAATGCCATAGCACTTCTTGTAGTGAGCAGAGGCCAGTGCCTGGGAGCATGGGACACACAATGGAATGCAGTTCTGGATTGCACTAGGCCTGTAAAAATATATATGGATGCATGTAGTGTATAAGTGTGCTCTGCCTCCATATGCCTCCTGGGGATACATCTTCACCCTCATGACTCTTCTGGACACAGGCATACTGAGCTGCAGCAGCCTCCCCTCTCCTGGGCTTTCAGATCTAGTTCACTCTATTTTCTCTCAAACAAAAATCAAAGCAGATAATGCATTACAATGATAGTGCTAAGGTTTTAGTTAAAAATTACACTATGTGCATGCATAAGGTTGCTGATTCTTTATTTAGACAAAGGCATTTGATGAAAGTTGGTTGAAAATCTGTATTTTATTATCTTTTTTTTGGGAAGAAAGAAGTAGACCATAGTCTCAGAAGTGACACCACTGATTCTGTGGCACAAACCCCATTTTACACAAAACATATAGACTGGGGTTGCATTCACCTCATTTAATTTTTATTAAATGCTAGTTAAAGGATCTTTGCAGTCTTCAAATTATGGAGCTTTTTGGGATGGGTGGAATCATCCCCTTTTCCTCTTGTCTACCATGGTAGGTCTGCAAGTCAGCTGATTTTAAAAAAAGCTAAATTTGAAATCAATGCCCCCCCTTAGAAACTAGATACAGAATGAAACAGATCTGTCAGTGTGCTTTCACTGTAAAGGCTAAGATAGGACTCATATGCCAAGTCATATTTCTGTGGCTGCTCTTGTCATTATGTCTGCTGGTCTGCTGAACATAGAGTGAAATTAATTATCACTAAATAGCCAATACAGTTTAAAGAATAACAATATAAAAAACTATAGAAATAATACTTATCTTCCTCTTTACCTGAATAAGTGCTTTCAAAAAAGAAATAATAATAATAAAATCAAAACCAAAATGCCCTAATAACATGCTTTAACTCTTGGTCAGCCATGAAGCACTTATGAAGTGGCCCTACATGATCATTGCATGATCATTTCCTTCCACCTGAAAATATTCTATTTGAAAAGCCAAACCTCAAGATTATTAAGAACAATTTCTTCCATACAAATAATCTGGGATATAGTGCTATAGAATTTACACCATGCATGCATTTTCTGAGGTAGAGTCTGAATGTATACCCTCCTGGAAAAATATCTCAGTATTCTTTCCCAAAGGCAAGGTTCATTTTAATATTACTTTTTGACCCTACTATTCCTTTCAGAATGCTGTCATGATTTATTGTTCTGTAGTCTGCTTATTTTCTCTTCTACCCTAATTTATTATATCTGATTCTTAAGTCACAACTGGTTTTAGATTAAGTTAGTTCTTGATTTTAGTGCAATCCCTTCACTTTTATTTTTTCATGGAATCATGGTCACACTTAAAGTTCTAGCCAGTTTTCTTGTTTGCAGTTCTACCTTCCTAAATGCTGTTTGCGGTTTTCAGTGTAGAGGTAAATGTCATGATTTTTATCTATAATAATACACTAAAATAATTATATAATTTGACGTAAATGGTTCTCACTGTGTCTCAGTTGATGAAGTTTTTAAAATCACATTAAAAAAATTGTTCATAGACAATCACTGAGTAAATAAAAAGCCCTTGCTAACGTCTACAAATACGTTTTATTTGCTTTCTTTAAGGCAAATTAACACAGAAACACAGAAAACACTTCCTCCATCTGTAATGGAGGGAGACTGAAGTACTTTCCATTGACATTATTAAAGTAATTCCAGGCAAAAGTTACTCTCTTACCTCACTAAAACTGAATGAGATTGCTTTTAATTTTGGTCATGTTCACAGCTTCCCTTCACCCCACCCACCTTTCTCCCATACTTTTACATTTCCCCCTTGATTCTGCTGAACAGCACCAGGCAGATTCTTGACTCCATTGACATTTTTTTTCATGTACAGGCTTTCAGACATAAACAATTCAAGGAGAGCAAAGTTCACACAAAACATAGCTGCCTGCACCTACATTGTGCCTAAAGAGGTAAATGGGAACAGAGGTGAGGTCTAGAGATGAATTCACTTGCGCAAATTCTTTCATCTTCTACTACAAAGCCCATCTGCCACCATGAACTGATCAGCTGAAAAACTTATATTTGACTATAAAACTCCTAAAACTTCAGGGGAAGAAATAAAAAGGGGGGGAATATATAAAAATATATTAAGAAACATATATGTGTATATAAAGGATTAAAATTTCATTGATTTTCATTCTAGTATTGTTTGAAAAAAAAAATCTGATCCTACCTCTTCACAGGCAGTCCTGAAATCCATGTGCTATGACACAGCAAGTGATATTTGTCTAAAATGGAGAGAAAGATTTCATTAGAATGAAAAAGATACAGAAAAATATAAAAGTTATCTGTCTGAGATGAGCAATGGCACTTCTCTTTGCTAGGTCCAGTTATAGTCATTGCTTAAAAGGAGAAATGATCAAAGTTGCAACAGGATTAGGAAGATGTTAGAAGTTGTTCCTGTTCTTGCAAACTACACAACCTGGTTTCACTGAATATAATCAAAGGAATGTTTGTGTTCCCACCATGTCCTCCCTTTCACAGGACATTGAAATATACTTTTCTTACTGCAAATGTAAATTTCTTTCTTTTTGAGTTCTCCAATTTTTGTTTCATAAGTAAGAGTACACTCAAAAGTAACAAAAAAAGAGACAATTAAGTGTTGCTCTTCAGAACACGCCCTCTCTTAAATATTTTTTCTTTTCTCCCCTAATTAAAAACCATCACTCACCACTACCTTTTGTCTCACATTTTATTAATGTACCTAATCTCTCCACAGAAGCTGCTGTCATTTAACAGTGTGCTTACTTTGCAGAAATATTTATGAGTTGAAAAACAAATGTTAGAAAAGTCAGAAATATGTGTGAGTGCTGGCAAAATGTCACACCAAATCCTCTGATTATTACTTTGCCTGGCCTTTACTTAAAGTGTATTCATCGCCATGTACACTTATGCATTCATTTATTTATGTAATAAAGCCACTGGAACAGGATGCTAGCACAGGCTACCCAACAGTGTCCTGCCGCTGGGTCTGCAATAGAAACACTCAAGCTTCAGTCAGTAACATTTTCAGGAAACACAAAATAGCTCTGGGCAAAACAGCAGTTTCATTCAATGGCTGGAAAAAAACAATCTTGTAACAAAATTCTCTTCATCAAGTATTTTATTACTATTTTGTATTAATTATGTGCTTGCCATTATTTGTATGGGTATAGTACTCAAAGTTCCAACAGAAAGTTTGCACCATTAGCCTACATTTAAAATAACATTTAAAATTCCTCACATAGTACAAAAATCTGAGCCCTCATACTTACAATTAAACCTCTTAATAATAATAAAATCTTTTCATTAAGTCTCTTGATTTATTTTGCTGACCTGAAGGCAGTTTTGTTGAACAGTACACATATGAGGTTAATGTTCTCTATTTATTGAGCTCTGCCTGGTTCACAGCCTGTGCTCTAGACTAATTTCTAGCAGAGATAGCCTAGGTTGGCTAGGTTACAACTCAGAAATTTAAAAAGGACCCATCATCATTCCGTCCTTATCAGCTTTACACAAGCACCAAGATCCAATAACGAACTGTATCTATAATTCAAAGATTCTCATAAAATCAAGGTCACTATTACTGTTTCAAAGATTTTCTCTCTGGTGGGTCAGTCGTGTTACAAAGAATATTTCCTTGTGATCTTTATGAACTCTTTTTCAGCTGAGTAAACTGAAGTCAAAAAGAGACTTTACTCACCTTAGCCAAATATTCTAAGGACTTCTTAGCTTTCTGGAGCTATAAGAGCATGCATCTTTGAAAGATAAACTGAAGTAACGCACAGTGCTCTCCTTTCTTGGGCCCTGGTTACAGCAGGTCAGTAATTCCTACTGCAGTCAAAAGTTTATTCTCTTGTGCTCTGGCTTATATTGATAAAAGTTCTCCAAAGTTTGAGTTCGGACAACTTTGGTTCCAGAGTCAAAGACAATTCCACTTTCATTCTCTTTTTTTCATTTGCTCAGTTCCACTTTCACTCTACTCTTTGATCTAAACCTTATCTAACCCTGTTAATTTTCATAACTCAGTATGACTCTGGTTTTATTCTTGGTTTTCAGGTATAATACATTTATTTACTTGTTTCAGAAATATTTTTATTATCATAGAGAAAAAAATAATTGTTACTAATAAAAATATTGTCTAAAATGTAAGGCTGGAGCTACATAATTCTCAACACAAAATAAAATTCCTTGCAGAGAGTTTATGTGTTTCTCAGGCAGGCACCATCTCAGTTACTAATCTTTGCAATACAGCTGCCACTGCTTCTGCTCTCCTCTATTTCCTACTGATTCTCATCTGCAGCTGCACAGAGAATGTAAGCCCATTATCAATGTTCTTTTTCTGATTATCAGCAATTTTAAAACACTTGATATTTTACAAACAGCACAGAGAAGATTTGATTACAAAGTGCAGTACCTCATAAATCATCTCAGAAATGTCATTGTTTCCAGCATTTATACCCCAAACAAACACTCTAGATAATTAAATTACAGGAATACATATCATGCATCATGCAGAAATGTAATATTTTATGCTGGTAAAAGCCCCAATGATTACTAATTGTCTCTTCCTGTAATACATGAAAAAAAGGCAGAAAATATAAACCTAAGTAATCACAAAAATAAAACATTTGTAAAATGCTAACCTGTGAAACCCAATGCTTACAGATATCCCAGTGCTTACAGATTACAGACAAGCTTCTGGCTAATCTCTGCAACCCCATCTCCAAATCACAGCCACTTTCACCTGAGCAACTTTACAGCTCTCATAGGAGCTTCCTTCAGCCTGAACTTTTTTTTTTCTTTTTTTTTGCCCCTCCCCACCATTAGGTTGCTCTGGGACAAACTGTGCTTCAGAATGTGAGAAAGGAGCTGCCTGTGGCTTTGAATTGAGGAGGTGCAGAGGAAACAGCTCCAGGACAGAACCTGGTTTGCAGGCACAGAGGGAGGCATGAACAGCATGTATCACTCAGAGAAAAACAAAGCTCCAAAAGCAGTTTGCCTTTCTCTAAAGGGGCTGGGAAGCACTGCAATCAAAGATACGTAAACAAGCAAGCTTTGAAAAGTTACCTGGCATGCTTTCAACTTGACTTGAAATCTGCATCTCCTCCAAAACTGAGTTACCAGACCTATTTAGCTCACCTCTGCTGATGTATGTAAAAGGAATAGTGTGTGACAGACAGGCTGGGAAGAGACTTTGACACCCCCTTGGCAGAAAAAGCAGTTATTCAACACTGAAGAAACATTTACCAAGAAGTATTTTTATGGCATTTGTGTTCTAAAGGGAAATCAAGTGCTAAAACATACCAGCAAAGATGAAGACTATGGCAGCCCTCAGAGACAAAGCTTCATTTAGGGTAATGCACTGAGCACTCGAGCTATGCTCTGATCTTATAATAAATCAGGTCATATTCCAGTAGTATAATAGATATAATTTCACAAAGTACTTCCATGACTGAATACTTCAGTATACGATAATTAAATAAGATAGCAAACAAAAAGATTTCTTGTGTGAACAACATCAAGAAGAGACACTCTGTGAAGTGTAGAAGTACCACAGGCCAAATGAAGTACTGCTGGTGGTGGGAAACACTTCATTCTCAAGGCTACTGGTGCAAAGCAGGAATACAATCCTGTATGCACAAATAACAAGTGCATGGAGAAATTATGCATTATCAAATACAGTTTCATTTAGCATATGATATCACTGCATATCACTTGTATATATTCTACTTGAAGAGAAAAAACATTAAATTCTGACTGTCTGAGAAATGTCTGAACTGCTAATGGGGAAAGAGATTAAAATCATATTTCAAAGGCACAAGCCACAGATCAGCAACTACTTATGATAATAGTTGTCAACTAATGTTTGTCTTTTGAAGTCCTGCCTCCATTCTTGCCAAAATATTTTGGGCTCTACATTGTAAAAATGTCTGAAGAAAATCATATCTGTTGTTTTCGTGTTAGTAAAATTAAAATATTAACATAAAAAACTTAAAAAATTATGTTAGGAAATTAAACATACATACATCTGTAACTCTGCATTTTTTTTGCAGTAATTAAAACTAAACACCAAACTTTCTCTCTTATAAATAGGGAAAGTAGATTTAGAAACTGTCCTTACATATAGCATAGTAGTCCCTTGTGCTTTACAGGAAATAAAAATATTTCTGGAAAAAGATAAACATTACTTCAAATCCCAATTCCATGAACGCATGTTCATTCCATCCAGCTTGCCACAAGGTGTTTGGTACTGGAAGAGTGGTCAGAGGCATGCAGACACCACAGTAAATCAAAGGAGCAGTTGAGTAACTGCAGGTTAATAAACCCTCATTCAGGTATTGCTTTCCAGCACACTTGAATTATATTTTGTTTGACCACTGAGTAACTTATGTTCAGTTAACATAATGATTTTTAGTAATTTACATATTGGACTCATTTGCTGAAAAATTTCTCAGCGAGTTGGCAACAGATTCAAGCACTTTCTCATACCTCCTCACAAAGTTCAATACATAAAGGGGCTCTGTATATCCATTGCACAGAATTACAGCTTTTATAAATTAATGAAAGAAGAAGGATGCCCATGAAGATGGAGGACTCTAAGTTGTATGTACCAATCTACCTGATAGTGCAAGGACTGAGATGAACTTTGGAATCAACAAACCTGTGCTGTTCTTTGGCAGGAAGGAAAATAATTACCTGACAAAGCTTTTTAACAAAAGTGTCCAGCTCTTAGCAAAGCCCATGCTTCAAAAGAATTGAAGTTGGCAATTAGTAGCTAACATGGTTTTTAACGTTTTGTTCATTTTACCTTGGTTAAAACAAGTATGGTATTTATCCGCCAGTCATAATTTATTATTTTAGTGGCAAGCCTATTTAATACACAAGCCAAATTAATGATTCACTCTATAAACAACAGTTTTTCCATAGCCAGTGATCCAGAAGGCAGTATTAACTGAATGAATGCATCTTGGGCTTCTGCTTTTTATTCAGTGCTGTTTGCACTAACAATTATCTAGTGCCCCCCAGAATGAGCACCCACAAAATGACCTAACGAGTTACCCAGTCTGTTCTGGCTTGGCCAAAGAAAACTACTGCAAATGGCAAAATAAGAAAAAGAAGGAAACAAACAAACAAACAAACAAACAAAACAAACAAACAAAAACAAACAAACCAAAAAAACCAAACAGAACAACACAACACACAATCTTTCAGAAAGAAAAGCAGCATTAGAGGAGAATAATCAATCTGAAAACAGTGATATTAAATGGCAATGGGTTGTCACTGCATGTCTTTATGTGAAGAACACTACGGCAAACTGGAGCATGAAAGTGTGGCTCTGGGTAAAAGACTGGAATGCTGTTAAATAAAAAAAGAAATCTTTTGTCTGGTTTCTCACTTTTCCAATGATACCCTTTGGTGATCCAGTAGATGCGATGTGTCTAAATATAATTATGTACGTGATTTCAAAGAGGATAGTGCACATGTCAGAGCCCAGGCTTGTACTAAATGTCTCGAACTGTGACATAATGTAGATAATTTCTCAGTTTTGCCTAAATAACAGTGCTTTTTGTCGGAGATAAAGAGAAGTTCTTCCCTGACTATTCAGCACTGCATTCTGGATTTTCCCTCCATTATCTCTCAACACAACATTTTCATATAGAAGACTGGCACTCCTCTGCCAAGGCAATTGTTTCACACTCAGATGTAAATTTCATGCCCCTGGCTTTATGCCTAATGCAAATAATTCAGTGAGACTTTCTACATTATATTGCATCTTTTCATTTCCCTGAAGTTAAAAGAAACAAGCCAAAAACTTTCTATCAGTGTCCTAAAGGAGGTTAGAAAATAAATTAATGGTTTTAAATACTTGAGAAGTATTTTTTGAGATTTTTAGATCTTTGATAAACACCTGAAAAATATATTTATACCTGCATATATAAATATGTCACGTCCATAGTTAATTGCAGCTCTTAATGTAAAAATAATCATTCACACTGAAATTTTAAAAATCTGTATATCTTGCTTAAGAAAAAATCAAAATAATAATATGCAGTGAATAATAAAAATTAAAACCGGATTACATGAAGAAAGGACATGATATCAGACTTACTACAGATTATTGAATTAAAATAATATGAGTGTGTTTTATGTCCAGTTTAAAGAAGCACATATTTCCATTTTTTCAACTGACTAAAATTTCCCAATATACCAGTGAAAATGCAAACCAGTATTTTACAATAGATATAACATAATTTCTGCTCATTTGATACAGTTTGAATCACAACTGCCAGTACATCTTGATAGAGCTTGAATGAACAAGATAACTGAAAGAAATGACAAAATCTGTTCTCAGAGAAATTCAGGAGATTCATTAATTTCAACGAAGACAACAGGAAATAACTCATTTTTAATTGAACCACAACAAAAAAATAATTTGAAATCCCATAAATCCCATAACAAAACCAATATTTGACTATGACCTTTCCTTATTTTGATAGGATTGAAATTCGTTGACTAAGGTTAAAACATTTTTAGTCTGTTTTATAATTAGGTTTCATGAAATTATTCCTACCCCTGAAAAGAATATTCCTATTTTATATTCACAAAATCAAAAAACCCTATTTTACATTACCAACATATGTATCACGATATAACACATTTGTAATGTAGATCTTATCAGTCCATCCAGCTGAGATGGTAACAGAAATCACAGCAGCCCATTTAAATAGTTTATCTTGTAATTATCTCAGAATAATATATCTTTCATAATTTATCTTTCAGTGCATATTTTCATATTGTTATTTGGTGTTTTCTTTCTATTTAGAAAGTGCCACCACCCCCAGTTTTGCAACTGCAGTTAGTTTCTTTACTGAAATAGAATTGGGCTATCAGAGGTAAAAAGGTTTGGGGGATATAATTGTAAGCTACCAAAGAAGATGGGCAGAGAGGCAGTTTGAGGACCTACAGAAGAAGACTGAGTCAGTGAACGCTGGAAAAACAGAAGAACACAGGTACTTATTTTTGGCAAACAACGTTCTTTATAGAGACACTGAATTCAAATGACTATGCTCTGATATCAGAATCACCTAGGTAAAACACCAGAAAACATTATAGGACACCTGGACATTATAGGAGCAAGACCACAGATTTCCTATTTAAAGTGGACTAAGGTATCTGTGTTGTGCTGCTGCTTAGACAAACTGTTGTCGTTGTTTACTCTGTCATGTCATTGACCCTTGAATGTCACTTTTTTTTTAATCACTGTGGGGTTTTTTCTTCCTTTTTTTCTGTAGAATGTGAACCTACAGACTTCCCATAAATAATCAAGTAAATAACAAAAAAAAAATCAATTCATAGAATTATTTAAATCAATGTGTTTAACTGACTATTTGATGGATTTAGAATTAAGTCTGAACTGCAACTTAGCTTCTAGTACCAGGTCCTGTAATCAACAGCAGTATTCCTGTCTGAAAGCTCCTATTACAATAAGCATGCATGCAATTCCAGTGCTCACCAATAAAAACTATGCATTTGTTTTCTCATCTCTGGGACAGCTTAGCTAAAACAGAGAGGAAGACCAAGGTTTATTGCAGTTGCTGCTACAGTTTTACCTTATCCGAAAAGTCACTTATACAGGCTATCAGCAAACAAAAACTTCCTCAGGTAAAGGTAAAAAAAAAAACCAAATAGACAAACAATAAAACCCCAAAAACAAATGCAACCCCCCTAAACAGTAGCCTATTTCAAAAAGTTGCCAGCAAAGAAAAGAGGAATAATGCAGTGCATGAACTAGGAAATTCTAGCCAATAGAAGCACCATTGTCATTGTTTGCATAGTCTTCACCACATTTCCTCTTTTTTTCAGACCAGATGCTTCTACATAGAGGAATTCAGTACTTATAGAAAACAAACACCAACGACTTGGCTCAAAATTAATCAACATAATTAGATCTTCCACTTGAGTTTTTATATGATTGCAGCAAAAGTCTTTAACTACTCTGGAATTCAGAAAGCAGGAATTTGTAGCAATGTTGTTGTAATATCAAGTCAAGTTTACTTACTGTCAAACTATTCCTGCAGTAGTACATTGTCAAAATGTATAAAAAGGGAACTTGAGATATGCAAAATATGCCACATAGGAAAACACAGCACTTAAAGCACTGTATACTAAAAAAAAAAATAAAAGAAGAGTTAAGTAGCCAGTGAGAAATACTTTACAGCTAATTAGAAAATATCCCTGCAAGACAAGCACCCCTCACTGAAAATCCTTTTTTATGGAAGTGGATTGAAATGGGATTGCAAAATGGTCATCCTGGCTTTATACACATCCCTATCCTGCAGAGTGTTAATCCTGCTATAAGGCTATCACAGTAAGAAGAAAAACCCCAACAGCGTGCTCCACTTTTAGAAACAGAGGTTGATTCAGACATACACTGGTTAGTGGTAAACTGTGCTGCTCCAGGAACACTGAGCTGCCACACAATGAAACCTGTGCAGAGTACACACAGGTGGACAGCAGTAAATAGCATCCCTTTTTAACCAGTCACATTGTGGGAATTATTTATTTGGGTTATCACATTTTCTATATAATAAACTACTGTTCCGATTAGATTTTACTTAATGCACTTTTGAGCTCACTGAGAGCCAAGATGGCAAATATTGAAAGTCATAAGGATTTTTCTTAGTGAAATCCTAGACACATTCATGATGCAATGTAATTGTAATAAAGGTGAGACTAATATAACTAATTTCTTCTACGACTGTCTTTCACATGCCACTAAATGTAGATGAAAAAAGATAATGAGAATGTGAACTATACCATCAAGCAGACTGGAAAATGCTGAAGTCATGATGAAAAGGTTTTACCAGGAGTAAAGTGAGAAGAATGGGGAAGGGAATCTAAAACTTTGTAGGTCAGCAGAAAGGAGTTAAGGTATGTGAAACTGAGGAAGCTTTTGCTTCCTTGGGAACATTTAGGGATGAAGAAGAAGACAACCTTCAAGGAAGTGAATGTGAAGGTTTGTAGCCACTACAGAAAACTTGATTCTAGGAAAATGCACCCAAAATCAGACCCAAATTCCACAGATATGGTAGTGTTGGGTTCCTATATTGAATACAGGTTTCTATCTTGAATACTAAAATAAAGCAATGACAGCAAATTCATTGTTTATCTTCTTAAGCTTCTAGACTCATACATGGATTTCGTCCATGACAAGTAATACTCTCCAAAACAACAGACCCAGGAATTAGTAAAAGAATGACTTTTAATAGACATGTTTCTCACAGCCACCCTACTGCATAGGAAAAGACAGTTAAAAAACATGAGTGTAGGCTGTTTTATGCAATTACCTCAATGACAGAAGCCAGTTTCATTGACAGTGATAAACATGACCTAGGAACTTCATATTTTGGAAACTCTTAAGAAGCAGCAGAATGTAACACTAACTCAAGTAACAGCTCCGAAGTGTCTCCTCCTGAGAGTAGCAGAAGTAACCTCATCACAGGTTATATTTTTTTTAAAGTGGGTTCCTGTGGAAAATTTAGATTGTGAGTGTGTAACCAAAACTGAGACATACTGCATACCCAATAACTTAAATTTTATATCTTTATTTAATTCAAGTACTTTCCAATGTTTAACCTATCTGAAAAAATTTAAACAAAAGTCTCAAAATCAAACGGGACTCTAATTTCAAAAATTCCAATTATATTACAAAAATTCACTGGTAGAGTAGATGAATATCTATATTGGTGCACTAAACAGTACCAAAAGACTTCTCCACTTCAGACACGGTCACTGAAGCAAAGCAGGAGTTTCGCTCTTCCTTTTTACTTTCCAAGTCTTTCAGGCAAGAGACTAGGGGAGAGGGTAAACTTCAGGTCACAATTTCTTTATTCACTTTAAAATCTATTTCAGGGAATAGAAAGGTTATATTTTAAAGACTCCATCTCCTCATCCTGTGGGGAGCTAGAGGAAGCTATAGGGTTCATTTTCAGCGTATATTTTCCCCCAAAGCAACGGAAGTAGGAACAAAATTTGAGAGAAAGAGAGAGTGAGACTTGGTTAATAAAAGTAACACAGCAACAGGACTGATGAAAGAGGAAAAGGCATTAAACAGGAAGAGAAAAACACAATAGAAGAGGGAAGAAATTGTTACTAAGAAGACCATGTAAGGAAAAAATATGAAGGAGGAGAAAATGGAAACATATTCTAAAACTCATTTCATTTCCCTATTGCACATTATTAATTGCTAAGATAAATCTTATTACTTTTTTTAATAAATAGTATTCCATATGCTAATTATGACTGGCAAGCTGAAGGAAAGTACTTTAGGCGTATGGAAGAACCTAACTTCTTTACATATTGTTTTATTTTCTCCCTCTCTCCTTCCTCCTAGCACACTTGAGTAACAAAAGATAGAAACTGGAAAAAGAGAAGTCTATGTAAATCTTAGGGATAAGCTGACTATAAGCAATAATATTGAGGAAAGAGGGTCAGAGATGCATTAAGAAGTAATTCCCCTGCATTTTCAGTCACATGGCTATGGTAACTGGGCTTTATTTTAGAAATCTTTACACAAGATTACCAGAACTATCAAAATTCATTGCTTGTGACATGCCTACTGAAAACAAATTACTTCAATGCAGTTTTGGGTACCACCCAAATCAGAAATGCTTAAAAGCATCCTTTATCATTTTAGAAATGTTAAAGTGAAAGAGAGAGATGTAAAGAGAATAAGCTCTGTACAGAAGTCCAGTGACACACTGAATTAAGGCAAATTAAGTCAATGTTAGCACAAGACACTGAAGCAGGAAATTAATATGGGTGTTGTGGGGCTGTACGGCACATTTGATGATCTGAGATTTGGCAAACCTGTCACAAAGGAATGATTAAGGCAGGAAGTTCGGCTAAATTAAGATCATGCAGTAGAACAAAATACTATTTTTAGAATCTGTTGACGACCACATAGCCCAGGGAAAAGACTAGCCTCTTGCTTTCAGGGTAAGTGACAGCAATGCCATCAGGGCAAACTACAAGGACACCATGAGAGTAAATGGCAGACAAGTTAAATCTGAGACATATATAGGACAATGAGAAATTATGGCTTGGCAGAAGTTCTATAAACCTAATTTTAAGGTCTCTGCCGCTCAGAGAACCCAAAATGTATGTTCTTTTGCTATTTAATAAAGACACTTAAGTAAAAAATAGTCTAAGAAATCCTGGTATCATGCAGTTTTACGTGAGCTTGAAATTTTATCAGTAAAAAAAATTGTCAAGTATAATATACTGACATTGAGTGGAAATCTTTTCTGATAGTTCTAGCTTTAGGAGTGTTGTCTAATGCTTCCCTGTGATATTTGATCATATTTTAAAATAATTATTCATGAAGCATAGCTGATTGAGCCTGATTTAAAAGTAGCTGAAAACTAGAATGCTAAAGAAGATAGTAGAAAGTGTTTCACTCTTTGGGAAATGTTTCTCTTTTGAAAATTGAGATTTTTGTTTGTGTGTTGCTGATATCACCTCTCGTAGCAACAGCACAACTTCTAGTTGCAGTTGCAGTTCTTCATTGCTTAACAGCCACCAAATCCTGCTTAAAACAATGGCTCTCTCCATGAGAAATATTTAATCTTCCTGCTGTTTAAACTAGTCAAATTCTTTTTTTTTTTTTTTTTATTCTTCTTTAGAATACTAAATGCCTTCTGTAAAAATAGTTGCAGTTTTCAAGCAACAGCTTTAACAATCATTAAAAGTGAACCTATAAAATATGAGAGTCTGAAAGTATTGCTGTGAGAATTTGTACCACTTGAACATGAGCATGGTTTGGGAAAGATGATAAGGACTGACAAGTAGTAAATATCCATCAAGGTTCACAGTTATTTTGGATTCTTACAATGTGGTGGAAGAAACTGAAAAATGAGAGCACATCTGTTAAAAACATGGAAGAAAAAACTTTCGTCATTTTTAATAGCTTTTAATAGTTCAAAAGAAAAAAAAATCATCTTTAAGATATGCAGTCTCATGGTCTTCTACCCACTCCTCTGACTATTAAAGGAGACTGTCTCAGGGGAAAACCAACTGATAAACAATCTGCTGCCACAATTGTGGCATCATGTTTGAAAACACAGCTTGTGCTACCTTCTTAACCTTGGTGTACATAAACTTAATGAAAACCAGTGTTTTCTCCACTTTCAAAAACAAACCCCTCACTATGTGATGGGGTCATGAACCTGTTCCTGCAGGGATTGGGATAATGGTCTGCACAAAGTCTGAAACAGCCAAGTACCCAAGCTTTTTCCTTTATAGACCATCATTTTAAGTTCAGCTTAAAAAAAAATTTTAACAGGAAGAGAAGAGTCTCCACACTTATCAACGAACTTCAATATTCTCCAGTAAAACTCCCTGAATAGCCTATAAATAACTGCCTATCTAGATTTCTTTTTAAAGAATAAACCTTGTAATCCAAATTTACATGACCTAGGTTCTAAAGCATATACTTCTTTTAACTTCCCCATGTACTGGGCTGAGCATCTCCCTTTTTGGGTTCTCCCTCCGTTATTCAATACACCTGACTAGTTATGGTGAAGTGAGGTCATATGAACACACATACAAAGAAGGGTTTATCAAAGGATTTAGAATACTGTTTGACAATTATTACATCCTTCTACTGAACCCATCTATTAATAAAAAAACACAACATCTCACTACTTATTTTCAACAAATTATTTATTATATACATAAATGGAAGTGCTTCTTAACCACCTGTGAACAGATTAGTCCTGCTCAAGGCTTGAGAGTAGTGTTATGTATAAGATTTTTAAAGAGGACCCTAGCACAGCAGAGAACCCTACAAAAATGATGTAAAATTTGCCAATCTAATGAACTTTTTGGTTCTCCTTCATAAGAACAGGGCAGAAAGATAAAGCCTGCATTTTGAGACCTTCTTCAACACAACAGAAACAGAGTTTATGTACTCTCTTAGGTTCCAAATTTACATTCAGCTAGACAATATTCCTGTTCAAGCGGAATGAAGGCAATGTCTGTGCCCTGGTTTTGTGGGATCTTCCTATATAGGCATTGATAATAATGTAAAAATATTACAACAATAACAAAAATAATAATAACAATAATAGTAATAATAATATCAGCGTACTTAGTAGAGCACTATGTTTGACTAAAGAACTATACCATCATTACAAAGTCTAAATAACAAGCTAAAATTTCCAGACAGAGTTCCAGCATTGTGGGATTTTTTCAGTCTCTTTCAGTATATTGGACAGCATTCAGCTGTCTTAGGAATTGCTTTGTCCTTGGATTAGTTGCCTGTAAAACTTCAAGATACCAACCTTGCAGTAGCCACTGCAAAAATGTATTATACTGCCCAGCTTATCAGATCCCCTTCACTGCCTGTGCGCATCTCCCACACCTCCATCTAGAAGCCTGCTCTGATATGGCTTTGGAACATCTTTCCCTATTTCCTGGGGCACCAGCTGTACTGTTCCCCAGATGTGTCCACCACTTCTGCACAACAAGAAGTCATGTCGGTTGTGGTTGAACAAAAGCACAGGAGGAAAAGAAATAAATTCTATTCTCAGACCTTTTTTAATGTAAAATAGCTCCTGGTGCTTTTAAGACAAAAATTTAGAAAAGGCAAAAAAGCAAAAAAACTTCCTTCCCTCCCTCTCTTCCTTTCCTTCTTTCCTTCCTTCCTTCCCTCCCTCCCTCCCTCTCTCCCTCCCTTCCAGCTTTGTGAAGCTACCACTTAGAAATTACCATTTTTAAAGTTAGGAACAAATTTCTATCTTGCTGAACTGAGACTTCACATCTACTAAGACTGAAGGTGAATTTTCTTCTTCCTACGTGTAAAAAAGTTATGATGCTAGAATTATTTTGGAATTATCTAGCTTCCAGAAGCAACAGATTCAATACGGCTTCTTGAAATTAATGGTAATAGTTGATTTGCATTTTTAAAGATATAATAAAAAACCCCAATAAAAATAAAGTTTTGAAATTTAAATAATCTGAAATAGTCCACTTGAAAAACATCAAATAAAATCCCTGACATACACTATGATAATCATTACTGAGAAGTTTTAGGGAGGAAATCTTCATATTTAAAAGTCTGCACAGCATAACTCAACTGGTCGTGAACAACACTGATACAAAAAAAAATGTATTTTGAAATCTAAAAATTGACTTTTAAAAAACTGGTTATCTAGAGACTACTTCTTATACTTTCTTCTGTTGCTGTTTTGTAGGCTTCATTTACCCTTCATCTTAAGGAATATGGACAACAGAAAAAAAAATAAAAAGGTGAATTTCAGGTTGGAGATACTTTATGACCCTTTACTGCTGGCGTGGGATTATTTGCAGCGACTGCAGGAATTTTCAGTCTTTTGCAAAAGACCACATGCTTCAAAACTGTAACTCATTTGGACTTCAATGAAGTTTCTCATGTGGCATCTCCTTTAAGATCTCCTTTGCTTAGCTTCCGTTTTCAGCAGAAGCAATTTAAAAAAAAACCAAAAAAAACCCTACACGACAAGAATTGAACATACTACTTGAATTATTTTTTCTCCCAAGATATGTAGACCACAATGAAACCGCAGCTGATCTGTTTATTAGGTGAAAATGAACTGCATTTTCCATATGAAGTCTGACTTTTAAGTTCCTTGAGGGAAGAAGTCATGAATTTTACTAAATTGCATAGAGCTAAGAATACCAAGAAATTGATAATTAATAATAAATATATAAAATATCTGCACTCATTTATCATTTTCACTTCTAATCTTTTGCTTGTGACATCTTACCATCTCCAAAACCCTATTATTATCCTTATTAGTATTTTTAAATTTTTATGTCTCACTCCTTATCTTTTTACAAATTGTATTAGGCCTTGGTTTTAATTTCTATTGGAGTTCCTCCCAAACTCAATTTCCTTCTATTTATTTCTGAAAGTTATGTAAGAAAGCTGAATGTGGCATACTTGGTCAGGTTCAACAGCATCCATTCTAAGATTACAGTATTAGGAACGTCCTAGTGTAAATACACAAATATTCAGAAAATTTGTTGTAAGACTCTAGCTTCAAGTCCCATAACTTTCTCCTTTCTAAAGATGAGGTATCACATTTATCATCTTTTGGAAAATTTCAGGTCATGTAAACTAGTATTCCCAAAGACCTGCCTGAACATTTTGCTCCTCTTCCTCCTAATATTCCAGATAAAACAATCAATTTCCAACAAAAGGTAGTTCAAAACCAGAAAAAAAAATGACTCTGGAATATTACTACAGAGTCTTTTTCCCAAATCCTAAGGAAAGAAAAAAAAAATTACTATATTTAATTTATGTACTTACAGAGTGATGCAAGCTAACTTGGACCACATATAAGTGGGAAGTATTTTGAAAACTTCCCTGCAAAATGCTGGAAAGTTCAGCGGAGGAAAATCCACAGAAGTTTAAGTGATGCATTGTAGTCTGCTTTGTATCATGGAAATGAATACGATTTTCAGTATGCAGCTCATTTGAGTGATGAGCTGTGTCCAGGATGAAACCTATTGCTCAAAGTTGTTTTTTTTTTAACATGATGTAATTTCTTAAATTAAAGCAGACTTGACATATATTAGTGCTATTTGAACTTAGGCAATTCTCCAAATTCTTCATTTTCTACAACCTTTTTTTGAAAAGAATGCAGGTAATTCTCAGCAGCTGACCTCTTACTCTGACAAATCATGCAGAAAGCTGACTGTGATTTAAACAATGCAACAGGTTTGAGAAATCGCTCTCATGCTTTTTAAGTCAGAAACACAGTGATGCTTCAAGCCCACTATACTCTGTGTTCTGCAATCCCCCGGGTAGTTCCATTCAGAGACACTGTTCTAAAACATAGAACAAAGGATCTCAGAAATGTGTCCTACTTTGGGATTAAAATTCAGAGGGCCATTAAATTAAAGCATTGACTAATACTCCTTCTTTTTCTCTCTACTGCCTCTCCTTTCACATTTCATGAAACCATGTCAGGACTAGCCTGCTGAAGCAGAATTAGAATTCCTGGGAGATCTGAACTGTTGAAATGTTAAACATGTCAGTGTATGTGAGATCCACACTTCTGCTCTGCAGCAGTAAGTAGTACAAGGTCTAACTGTCTCTTCTCGATCCTTGGGTGAAAAGAACAATTGATGTCAGTCACATTCAGCAGGTACCTACTTACAGTATCATACCCTGCCAATCCAGACAGAAATAAGGTGCTGCAAGACTGTTCATAGTCCCTGAAACTGCCAAGACAGGTATAGTAAAAAAAATTAAACAAAATATACAGCCCTTGTATATTAAAATACTTTTTAAAAAGTCATTAGGAGACATCATTGAGTTTTATTCAGAATTCTCTTGATAATACAACAAATTATGGGAAAAGAGAAAAGTACAATATATACCATTTAACACAGAAATTATTTGATTATTTAAAACATTTTTGCAGTGGCTACTGTGGAGTTCAGTCAGTGATGAACTCTAATGTCACCTAATATTCAGTAAGGAATATTCTCTTTATTTTCACTCTTCCTTCAACAAGTAAGTTCCAAATCATTAAAGAGAAACACCTATCTGCGTGAAACACTTAGATTCAAAATCCCAGTTCCAAAAGGTGTGAATGGATGGTGCAGCAGTATCTCAGGACATAGTTACACTGAATAACATTAGAACGAACAAAGCATCTTGATATATGTCAGAAACAGATAATGTAGATAATTTGCTGCTTCTTTCAATGTTAACTCACAGTCATCTAAGCAAAAGCAAAAGGCCACCAGCTCTGCCACTGTCAGACAAATAGCTCATTTAAGATTAGCAATAATCTATTTGCTTTCATCTGTTGTAGATAAAAGGGGATCAGTAAAGAAAATTACACACAGCAGGATTTTGCTATGGTTCAGCCCACCTTTTCAGCCACAAAAAGCCATTATTTCAGCTGGGTTTTAATAAAAACCTTGGGGTGAGATCATTGTCACAAGACATAGATGTGCTGGCCTCCTTTGGCTCTCTGTCCTCAGCACATGGACAGCACAGTAAATGCATGATCCAGAGCTTGAAACAAAGCTGTGCAACCCCAACCACCACCTTTGGACACTCTCAAATTCATACAGAGGATGTTCAAAGTCATTGGGGTAGAAGAATGTTTAAAGAGGGACAGAGGGGGCCACACCAAGGCATTGTTCATACATGCCACCAAGACATGCCACCGTTGTTCATACATGCCCCTTTTCTCTTGGCAGCGAAGGACACAGGAACTCTACCTAAGCTGATGAACAAGGAGAAAGCATGAGCTGGAAGACTCAACAGATGGCTCCAGTTAATTTTGAGTTGTAGGACCCAACCATAATTCATAACAACATATGTGTGTACAGTTTTCTTATGGGATTAATTTCTTTATGCTGCCTGTGAGAAACTGCAAACAGTTCACTACTCCTTCTTTACTCAGTGAAACAAATAAGTAGTATTTAAATTGCACTTAGTAATTACAAACTTTGTTTACTTTTTTTTTTTTTTGCTATGCTATACATCATTCAGCTTGCTCCAAAACCATAATTCTAATAGTTCTCCTTTTCATTATGTGTATCATATATGCCATAAAATTTAATATATTGCTGCAGAAGGAATTATGGCTACAATTATGGAGGAAGACTCAATGCCTTCAGCAAAAGCATAGTACAAATGCTGCATAATAAATCCATTTTCTCTCCAAATGTTCACTCATGTTAATTTACACAAGCACATTGCCCTTTTCCTCACATGCCACAGACTCACAGTCACCCTAGAGTGATAGATAATCGCTTTTTACTCTCAGTTTTGTGCAACTGATTGGGGTGAGACTTTCTTATTGAGATGCAATGATTGTACTAACAACTATTGCACAAATGACTGGATGAAAAGTTTTTTCTATGAAAACGTTAACTTCTATGACCGCTGTTACCAAAACTTTGCATCAGCAACATGAAGAAAAATGGTCTCACAAATGAAAACTTACATGAGGCAACTACAATATGTGAACCAGTTTCACTGGGTAAGGGAAAATAACGACTGAGCATAGTAAAACCAAACCTCAGTGGAATATTGCTTTGTAAATACATGCTATATATTAAAGTTTTGTATCAAATGCTGTAGTAAATATGAAAAATAAAGCTATTCTGTCTTCATAGCAATTTAGCTAAAAGCATGGCCTGTTTTAAAGTTTTCTACTGCAACGACTAGCACTAATTTTCAAGGAGTGAGTAGATATTTATTTTTATATTCAAATCTTCAAAAGCAATAATATTTACTCTGAATATGGAAAGGATTAAATATGTCTGAAGTATTAGAGGCTGTTCAATGCTTTGAAAGAAAATTATTCTGGTAATGAATACATTTCATAATTTTCTGTCCATTTTATGAAATCAGCTGGAGCTAAACAATGAAGACAAAATATATAATCGAGTATCATATATACATATGAGAAAACCGACATAATTTACAAGTGGAAACTGTTAACTTGCCCTGTATTTTATTTCTCACTTTTGTCTCTGCACAACTCTAACCAATTCCAAGAATCTTTTACTATCACTAACTATGCTTTGTTTGTTCAGAGTTCTGAATACGAAATATTACCTCTGATGACTTGAGTAGAAATTTTTTCCATTCTCTTCATGGACACCAAGGATTTCAGGTTTTCTCATCAGATTATTCTTGAATAACAACAAGATGTTGAGTCTAACTATAATTTCACACACTGGAACCTCTAAAGCCATAGTAACTGGCAGAACTAAGAAATCACCCCTGAAGTTCTGGTTCTGTAAAGACAGATCAGTGTTTTATACATTGGTACAGTGGTGATATTAAACCCCACAGTTTCACTTATAGCAACATTGTAAGAAAATGTTACAAGGACCATTGTTGTGAGAAGAACCTTCTACATTTGTCCTTCATTGGGTGACCAACATTCCACTAGCACCAAAATCTACCTTCACAGAAATCATGTAACTAATGTCTTTACTTAAATAATTGTCATCAAGACACTTCACAGTAATTGATTTGGAATCTGTTACAATCCATTAAAAGAACCCTGCTCACCAGAACATTTAAGCAGAAAGACTAAGTTCTGATTTTCAAAACAAAATGTAATTCATTATGATTCATATAATGATGAAATGTAACAATATTAAAACAAAATGCTTTAAAATCATCAATATTTTTAACAATACACAAATTAAGATTATTAAATGAAGAAATAGCAGAAAATAAATTATCACACATGAAGAAAAGGAACAGTATTTTGGATGACATATGCTTCTCTTTGAAGTCCAAATGATTTGTACTTGGTTTTGAAATTCTTAGAGTCTACTTCAGTCACAAATTTAATACAAATTGAACTCATTAAAAGGAGATCATCCCCATTTTTTTAACTGAATGCAAATGGAAAAAAATGTTCAAGTGGCCCTTACAAATAGTGTTTTATCATCTTTACTATAATATCCATTTTGGGATGAAAACAAGGGAAATCTGCCAGACACATTTGAGCTATATTTGTATGTTAATGTTAATGAAAAGAACAAAATATTTCTACCTGGTTTTCAATTTCAGTTTTAGAGGCCAAATAGTTATGTTAGTTCAAGCAAATTTTATATCAGCAAACAATACTTTAGAACTATCTCTCTTAAACTTTTTTTAATATTTTCATCATTGTCACTCTCTTCAGTAATAAGTAAATCATCAGGGGAGAAGTGAGAAGGTCTCAATCATAGCAGACAAGAATAAAAGCCATGGGGGACTGATAGGGAAAATGCTAGAAGTTTTGAAAAGAAAAAAGTAATTTTCTCACATTCCATCAGTCATATGATGATTATCTCAAATTACATTCACCTTACATCACCATCCAAAGGCACCAAAGCAGTATCTTTTCACTTTTGGGCAATAATCTGCTTTATCCGATTGTATGAGGGCCTCCCCTGTTCACCATTTTCAAAGCCTTTCTGTAAATCAGTATAGGCACTTTAATGACACCAGTTGCTTAATGATTTGATATATAAAGTATATACGTTCTGGTCCTACTCTCTAAATAATCTCTTATTTACAGAAAGCTGTAACAACATTCTTTCCAAATTTACAAGAAAGTTCTTCATGTTTTTTCTGCAAAGTATCCTTTTTGAAAGTACTTTAAGGCTTTTTCTCTTATTTTATTTTTCAGTAAGGAACAGATTGCACTTCAGGTATGGCTTGGGGTTTCTTGTTTTTTTTTTTTTTTTTTTTCTTCCTTTTAAATAAATTATAAGTTAACGCACAATCGACCATAGCTACCACAACAAGTAAGATGGTTATTAAATTCCTTCTGATCTCCCCAGTGAGAATCACTTTCTATAGGATAAGGAAAAGAGACTGAATCTCTAGAATATTTTCTAAACTTCTTAGTATGTGAGCAGTACCTGACACCTCTTCACTTTACACTACTGCAACCACTTCTGATGGAGAAAGCTTTAACCTAGGCAAAAGCTCTAAAATACTGTAAACATGAAAAGTTTATCAACTTTATTTTATTATGATAGCCTTTTAGCAGACATAAAAATAGTCAAGTGAGAGATGTTCAACTCCATTCATTCCATTCCAATATCAGCAGAATTCATTGGGGTTTTCCTCAATGAATAAAACCCACAATAGTCTTGATATTTATTTCTTATTCAGAATTTAATTTCCTGTCAGCCTTTTGTTTTTGCAACATGCTTCAAACCTGATTTGCACTATAGAAAACCAGCAGCTTTTGAAATTACTTATGAAATATTAGCATTAATCTAGTATTAGTTATTATTTTCATACAATTCCCTGGAACTTTTAAAGCTTTGAACTAAAAACGAAATTAAGTTTTGTTTTGTTTTGTTTTGTTTTATCTACACCCACAGGTGTTTCAGTTCTTGAACACAGCTTTCTGCCATTGCACACAATACATATTAATGTCATCACTACCAAGCAGAGGATGGCAATTCTGAGCTTTAGAACAGAACATACATACCAGGTTACCCACTGTAAACAAACAAACAAACCCCAACAAAAAAACAAAAACAAAAAACACACACACACACACACACACAAAAAAAAAAAAAAAAAAAAAAAAAAAAAAAAAAAAAAAAGGAAAAAGACAAAGGCAAAACAACAAAACCCCAGACCAAAACACAACCATGAAGAAAAAAAACTAAACATGAAAGCAAATTTTTAAAAGACAGGTTTAATCTTTAAATTGAAATACAGTGCAACAGGATCAACTTCAGTAATGCCTCTATCTCATGTCTAATGTATTATCAAGGTAGTCCTTGCCATAGGGAGGCAGAACATCCTCAGTACTGATCAGTGTTTGATTGGCTGAACAGTGTCCCACCAAAATCAGTGCAATAGCAAACAGCAACAGGAATCTGACAAGTAAGCTGCTAAATGAGTGTCTGAAAGACAGACATGGAAGATGGGATATCCTGCAGAAAGTGAGAGATAACATAGCTCATTTTTTTTTTCCAGGAGTAAGCTTTAAGGGTTTTAGAGACTTGCTGAAAACACTATCTGCATTACCATGTTTATATGCGCCTATTTTGGAATAAATTTATATATATAAATATATATAAAACCAATCTAGGTTTTGCAATAAGCTTGAAATGTCAGAGAGATGGGATCTTTGCAGGTAGCATAGTGGTCTGGATTTCTAAATTCAAAAATATCAAAGCAACATAGACTCAAAACTCTAATGCTGAACTTAAATTTGACTTTACTAAAAATATCATCAGGTTTGTATATTTCTCAATCATATTATTTTTCTTTGAGAAATATTAAAGGAATTTACCAAAAAGAAGTCTGCAGAATATATTTATCCATACGAGAAAGCACACCAAAGAAATAAAAACGTAAGGTAAAGGGAGATGCATTTTATGTATTGGAAGCTACTGAGCATGCACTCCAACTCACACAACCACATCAATTCCTCAAAAGAAGAATAAATATCCCTTATAATAATAAGTATCAATATGTATCGATATCTCAATAAATGGACAGCATCAAACACAATGGTGCACTGATCCTAAGAGGGCAGGAAAGGTCAGGAGCTGCATTGCTTTGCGTCTTACCTTCGAAAGAATCTTGCTGTATTTTTCACTTGCTCATTTGTGAGAATGTATGAAGAACAAGCTTGGCCAGACTAGTACAGTGGTTCAGTGAACACACAGACATGCACAAACACAGAGTGTATTGTACAAACACAGCTGTCCCTGCACTGTTGCGGGTTGGAGATTTGGGGTAGAGCAGGGGGTGTTGAAGTTGTGACCTTCAGAGTGATGCAATATATGAAATATCATTGACAGTAATATTAGTTACTTTGTAGAGATTACTTCAGAAACTGATGTGCAAATCTGTCCCCCGATACAAGTTACTAGTAAAGTTTTCATTTTAATTTCAGAAACAAGGCTCTTGGAGCAGCTGAAATAAGGTTTACCCAGCTCACATTGCCAATGGAGGATGGCTTGAGATAACTACAATAAAGGAGCATTTGTTCTATCCAACCTGTTCAAGAACTACAAAAGCCTCCTGTGGACTACTGTTTATAGTTTTGGGTAAAATACATCAAGGAAACAAACATGGAGCAGATGGAGACAGTTCAGGGGATGGCAATAAGAATGATCAAACACACAAAATACGACCTATAGACTTTAAGAGAATTTAAGTCCATACAACCCAGAATAGAGAAAAGGCAGCACATGCAGACATATTTTTAAATACACACACATACATACACACACATACACATACAAACATATGGAACTAATTCATACTGAGGATGACTTGAGTTACACATAAGGAAGAGTTTTCCAGGAGTAGAAACCATCAAGCAGTTCACAGAAATGCACTAAGAAAGCTATGAACTTCTGTTCTAAGAAACCATTAAGTAAAAGTATTCTAGGATTGGTTCAAATACAATTGATTTCATTATCTAGGGAAGGATTGTAAGGATGATCTCTCAAAGTTCATTCTGACACATTTTTCTATATTACCATTTTAAAAGCTAATTTTCATGTAAATTAGATTTCACCTTATATGCTTTTTATCTGTAGAAACAAACAAACAAACAAAATAATTCCAGCATTATGTTCACAAAAATATGTCTATGGATGCATTAGTTACATACCAAATATTAATGCACTCTGTTTACAGGCTGTGCATGCAGATTTAACATTTAAACAGAACTGCACAAAACAAATCAGTTGTACTCCAAAGTGTTGCTTTTATGTAGCAATGCAGAAGAAAAAATGAACTAGTAAGGTACAGAACATTTTGAAAAGCAATTAAAAATATTAATGCTTCAGCCATTAAAGCACTGAAACTAGGTGCAGCCCAGACACCACCTTTAAAACTGTTTCATTTACTATAAATAAATACAGAGGTGCATGAAAAGGACAAATTCAAGCTTTAATTTCTATTCAAGTTATTTAGACTCATTTGTTTAGGCTATTTATTACTACTTGTGTTATGGAGAATATTGAAACCAGCCACTGACCATCTATTTGAAGAAAACATAAAATAACTTGTATTGAACATCAAACCTTCAGTATGCGCTTTGTATTTCTTCTTGGCAGGGATTCATTGATTTTTGGTTCTATTTGTGTCCATTTTGTGTCCATTGTGACAAAGAACAGAAAAGTGCAGAGCAGCAATGAATGACTGTTATGAGTAATTTCTAAATGGTGATGTTGTTTCATTCATATAAATAAGGGGAGATAGCTTCAAAAAGCAAGACCTAGATACATTTGTAAGGTGCTGCTGTAGGATTTTTAAAATTTTTTTTCAATGATAAACTATTTTATTAAACATCTGCGTCTTATCTTTCACTTAAGTGATATTATAAAATGTACATTTAGAAACACCGTGCTCTTCATAAAATTGGCAGGCTTCCACTAGCACCATGATTCAGATGCACAAGGGTACTCAAGTACAAGTAGTTTGCTGTGTGCAAGATGTAAATGTTATCCAAAAGACTACAATTCACCCTTGAAACAGGACTTTCACGGGGCATAGACATTGTGCTGACAGAATTTATCAGGGCTGAACTCCAGCAGAGATAATTCTTACTGTGATTCAGAAAAAATTCCATTACTGGAGCTGCAGAAGTTTTGCTGAGGAGCTGGCAATCATGAACTGGTAAAAAAAAAAAAAGCACTGGAGGGAAAATGTGTATTAGGTTAGAAAAAAAGTCTGCTTCATGTGTCATTCCAAATGTACAAATTATTTGTTTTATCACCAGTGTTTCATTAGTGATGATGATGACATATTTTTTGTTAAGATATACAAGAACCTCCATTCATATTTATCATCATAAATAGCTCTAATTTACTGATTTAGACAGAAAGTCTCCATAGCCTGAAACAGATTAGAATGCCCAAAGGAAAAATAAATCAAACCATAAAATTATGAAACTGGTATCTCTAATTATGATCTCGCCTGAAAACATTTAACCTTCAAAACCAGCATGCCTGGATTATTTCCACTCATGATCTTTTCTTATGAAATTGCATCTACAGAAAAAGATAATGATAAATAAGTCATTTGCCCCATTAAGAAAATAAACCTCTTTTTCCTAAATGATTGGCAAAACCCCAGTAAAAAAAAAAAAAAAAAGTCTATAATCATAGGCCAAATGATCAAAAGTACATTAAATCTTGTACTTTGAAGACAATGTTTTAATTGGGAAAACTGGAGTGTAGAAATCCACTGATGCATCATAAGCATCATAAGAATGTTTTTTATATGCCTCAAGCCAAACATTATAATATCTTTGGCCAGTATGATGGATGAAGTGCTTCAAAGCTGCAAAAATCCAGAATTCTCTGGGATCTGATGAAACGACTCTCAAAATAAGAATGAAAAACTTGACATTTAAAAAGACTAAAAAGACAGGACCTGTGGTGCAGAAGTTTAAAGAGCAATGCAGCATGATGTGTGGCTCCATCTGTACACTTATAAATTAGTCACAGTCCTCACAGGCCACGTCCAAAGCCCTCTTATTCTGTCATTGACAAAAATGTAAATTTTTTGTAACAAGGACCAAAATTTCATGGGTTTTCCATACCTCAGATCTAAATAATTTCTACTTATTCTCCTACTCACATAAGAAAGCAATACAGTAAACACCCAGCTAATGAGCTAAAAATACTTATAATCTTGATAACAACCTAATTTGCTATAAGTTCCCACCTATTGGGGAAAATAATGAAAAAGGAAAAAAAGGTAATTTTTTTCTGTTTGTTTCCTACAGCAAAATAGATCACAAAAATATTTTATAAAGAAAACAATTACTGGAGATGGTATATTGTTACCTAAGAAGTTTTAGTTGATTCAAATGTCAAAAATTGCCATCTTTCCTCATGTAGACTCATATGTAAAAACACTGAGCAACAGCTGGATTACATAAATTCAGCATTTTCTGCATTTTTGTTCTTGTATGGTAAATTCAGTGTCTCTGATATATTTAATACATCCAGCAACTGGATAATCTGGAAGCCTCGAGGTCAGCAGCACTTGTGCATGCACTTTTGATACCTGCTTGTTCTGCAAGTCTGTGCCTCCTTGAAATGTCCATCATGCTGCCTTGAACACTGCAAGTGGGCAGTGCAAGCCGAGGGAACACACAGTGCAGGAATCAATTTCCTGATACTCAGCAGTCCTTCAACTAGTCCTACACAACAGGCCTCAGGACAGGCTTGCAAAACTCACAGAAGCTCCTCAGATGTTGCAAGGGGGCTGAGAAACCTCACAAGAATTTTAGCCAGGATAAATGTAATCTTTAAAGCATGAAAACACTTAGTTTACCTTTCTGCAGGAAGGTAAAATGAAACTGGTAAATGTGTCTCTCTAAAGCTGTTTTGCTTTTATTCTTTTGTTTAAGAAAACGTGGCTGTCCTATTGGGGCGTGAAACGTTTTATAGAAGAATGTTTATCCCTCCCTTGACCATGGAAATTCTTTAAAAGCAGTTGCATCACCTCTGAGTGAAGGATGAAAACTGCTAGAGCACAATGGAAGTAATAATGAGTTCTCTGAAGTCAGACATGTCATAGTCACAGAGGCAGGCTCTGCAATCTAATAAAAAAAATAAAAATTTAATCTAGACAGTAGGTTCCTGTTGAATTTTTTCCACTGTCACCAGCTGTTTATTGTCATGCTACATTATGAATAAGTGAAAGACTTAAAAGGTTTCAGCATTTATTAAATTCCTAATTGGAATCACAGATACTGAGATCTGAGTCTACTTCAAGTCATTTTCCCTGATAAACAAGCTCATCATAACATCCACAAAGAAGCTAGTCAATAAATATGTATAGGGATTTGCTGAAGCAGAAAGCTGTTTCTCTCCAGTCCATAGGAGTAAAAAGTTTTGGGTAGTTTCTTTAGTCCTAATTGCAGCTAAATCAATAGAGATGGAAGTAAGATGTCTGATCTGAGCCTGAGCTGGTGGGCAGAGATAGATGTAGAACAAGAAAGAAACATGAAGTAGGAAAGTACTGTGAAGTGGGCACATTTCACAAACTCAGGAAATGGAAAAGTTAGAATTATTTTCAACGTAGTGTATACAAACCCCACTACTATGTCTCCATCCAACACATGCAGTTACTCATACACAAATAGAATCATATAACTCAAGTTGGAAGGGATCCATGAGGATTACCAAGTCCTGGCCCTTCACAGGACAGCCCCATGAATCACATCTGAGTGTGCCTGACAGTATTGTCCTAACACATTTAAACTCAGACAGGCTTGGTGCTGTGACCACTTCTCTGAGGAGCCTGTTTCAGTGCCCAGACACCCTCTGGGTGAAAACCTTTTACTGACAAGTCTGCCTAAAACTTTCCTGAAGCAGCTTCAGGCTGTCTCTGAGAGGAGAGATTGGTATTTGACCTTCACTTCCCCTCATGAGGATGTTGAAGACCACAATGACATCTTCCCAAAAGAAAATAAAACTGCACAGAAATTTTCTTGAGCAAGAAGGAAATAAAGGTGTATATTCCTGACTGAGAGCTTACAAAATACAGCAAAGTGATTTAGATATGCAGATTCCATTGGACTTGTACTGTAACTAGGATTCTGACCAACAGTCTCCTTTACATCTTTAAAAAAATAAGGACATATATGCCCTACATATACTCTATACCAATATCCAATATTATCAGACCTTCTCAAACAAGATTTGTGTATTCACATATATGAATACCCTTACAGTATAAAAATCACCAGTGACAATAAAAGCAGTATTTTGCTTACCATTAATGAGTGATTATGTTGTCAAGCAGCACTCTAAGACCTTGGAAGCAGTATCTGCTAAGTGTCTCCCACTGTGATGACCACCAATTTATTTTACTACACAACTACTCATGCACAGACTTTCTTCTTTGAACTCAACCAACTCTCCATACCATCTCCCTTTCTTAAGTACAGCTCAGACAATCAAAAGCAGGAATGAGAAAAGGAAATAAAGAAGAAAAGGAATCTGGCACTGTTTCAGGATGACCCTTTTGAGCAGCTGCCTGGATCTGAGATTCCATGTTCAGAAGTTGAAGGATTAACAGGACTTTTTGGCAAGGCAGAAAAAAATGGTGAGCACACTGCCAGGACATGAGGCAAATTCATACCAATGAGGTAAAGAACAAAATGCTGCAGGTAAAAGAATGGTAAATTCTGAGTTTCCATAACTAGATAGCAACCCAGAGGCAAACAGGTGTGATTTGTTAGTTGAAAACACAGACTCCTCTACAAGGAATCTTCTTATTTTCTATGCAATTTTCAAGCTGTCATACTTAAGCTTATGATTTTGTTGCCCTTAGAGCTGAAAATATCCTCAGGGAAAACATTAGTCTAAAAGCAAATTGCATTGCAATCATTTTAATAGAAATCTGCTTCATTCAGTATGGTTCCTCCATTCAAATGACTCTTGGTTGATGTAAAGGAATTCTGATACTGCCTCTCAAGAAAAATGAAAGGGCTCTTAATACTGATAGGTCTGAATCCCACTTCCTGTCCGACCAAAAAAAAACTTAGGGACACAACCCGACATACCTAAATCTTACCAGTGTTCACTTTCCATAGAGTTGATAGGGCTTAATTCTGAAATCGTCAGTCCAACTAAAGTAGACTAGATGATTTTTCTGTCCATTTTCAGAGTCATCTGCTTTTTCTTCCTGTTGCCTCCATGCAATGGGAAGCTTTGGCTTATCCTTTATAACTAGGAACTTCCATACATTCAAAAAGAGAAAAAGAAAACATAATGTGTAGAAAGATACAGAGGAAGACTCTCTCCCTCTGTCAGGCTGAATAGTGAATAGTACAGACATTTTAGATATGTAGCTGAATAATTTAATAACAGTAACAATAACTATTATTAGTATTAACTATTACACATACAGAAGTCAATTCAGATTCAGAAGCCAAACCTTTTCCTTTTCCATTGTAGGAGTTAAAGAGAAGGAGCCTATACAGATTTGCTTAAGAATATTGTAGGTAGGCATTCAAAAGTATACAAAAAGTAAGAAGACTGTGATAGCAGTGTTCCTAGGGGATATGAAAAAGCAGCTGTTTGCTGTCTTCCTGTAGTATAAATGGGATAAAATGAGCAGCCTATCTATTTCATTCTGAAGCGGAGATGGAGAGAATAGTGTTAAAGAGGAACTGACATGCTCACAGTGAAGCTCCATTAATCTCTAAAGAACCAAGTATGTCCAAGTAAATTTCAGATAAATATTATCCCATACTGGAACAAATAATCCTAAATTGTTTACCTGGTCCAACAGGTGCTTTTCCCTCTGGTTTCTCTCTCTCTTCAAAGCTCTCAGTATTGTTTCAATATTGGTGAGGCAGCACTAATATTTACAGTCACAGTTTTTGTGTAGATGTATGGACCATAGCTTTCGATAGTGGTACAAATGCTTCTTTGTATTGATACACTATATCAGGTTCGTTCCAGACATTTAATCCCAGGAACAGCGAGATGAAAAGCATGTGTGTTTTTATAGAAACACTTTAAGACAAACACCATTAGTTTTGATGAGCATCAATTAAAGTCAGAATCATAAAATCATTTGGGTTGGAAAAGACTTCTAAGGTCATCATTAACACAGCACTACCAAGTCTACTCATAATCCATGTGCCTAAGTGCCCCTGGAAAGGAAATTGCATTTTAGGCTATGTCTCTTTGTGGGGTTGTGGCAGCAATTTGCCAGCACAGGATAGCAGAGAATCTATAATCTCAGGCAAACACAGTACAGCTACAGACAGAAGAGCCTTGCAGCACATCATTAACAGATGCTATAAAGTTCCCTGTCTTAAAAAAGCTCATGCCACTCAGTTTTACAGTGTTAAACTGTTATGAAAAATATATGGACATGTTTTTGCCCATGTAGTACACTTATGTTGTCTCATTACCTATTTTTATTCCACAAATAAGGAAAATAAAAAGATAGATTACTCGTTTTAGAAGTGGATTCAGTTTCCTCTTCAATGCAAACTTCTATTGTGTTTTAAATGAAAACATTTAGCTCTAACATTATAACAGGAGATCCAAAATACATCTTCAGTTTACTCCAAACTCTGCCAGCAGAAGCAGATAGAAGATCCCAAACTTTCTGTCTGGGCAATTCTTTCAGTGCTTAAGTGTTTGTTCAAGTTTTATTTTCAGGTATCCCTATTTTAACCAGGATGAGCAAACACTCCCTGAGTTCATATCCACCACCTTTTCAGATCCAGCAAGTAGAGTTGCTTGCAAGATACAGTCAGACAGAATTTCTCAGAAAACAGCAACATGTGCAGACTCTATAGCTCAGGTAATACTACCTACACAGACAGGTTTTTATGATGCTGCTGAAAAATCCACCTTGTATTGTGCAAAGCTCTTTTTCTTTTACTCACAAAAAGTAGACTTTATTTTAGATATCTATTGTCATTTCCAAACTGTAAGATATTTCAGTGTCAGAAAAAAATTATTATGTTTATTGCAAATTTTGGAGATTTCAGGCTAAGCAAGGTGCCCTTGAACTTGGTTTATATGGACAGAAAGAAGTTTTTGAACAGATAAAATGGACTGCAGCTAAGTCTTAATGGTCCTAGTTTTGCCTTTGCTAAAGAGAGCTTGTAGGAAAAGCTTAAAATGACTGTGGACATATAAAAATCACAAAAGAAAGACACATTAAGTGTCAGTAAAGAGTTTGATAAGAGATAAAAAAAACCATCTAGCCTAGGAAAATATTTTCTGATGTAATCAGTTGAAGGACAATGGACATTCGTGAGAAGAATAATAACTTTTTAAATAAAACCTATCAGTATATGACTATAAAGGCAGTTTTAAAGCATCATGACAGTTGCATGGTAACAAGACAGATTAAATGAGATTTGAATACTGTGGGGCACAGATAATTTAGAAAAATTAAAAAGAACAAAGCATGAAAAAAAAGTTTTATTACTATATTTAAAAAAGCAATTTTGATAGAAAATATGAAAGCAACGCAATTAATGGAGAATTACAATACCTTGATAATCACGAAAAAAGATAACAATAAACTATTATGGCAGATCCAAATAATTAGTAAGTAAATAGTAAGTAATTAACATAATACAGATTATGAAAAATTAATTTCAAATTGGAATATATTTTATATGTATTAAATACAAACCAGAGAAGAATATCAGGTGACATAATAAAAAATGCAGTTACAAGAAAGTCTAAATAATGTAACATATGAAGAAAAAGACAAAAAATAAATCTCCACCAAAAAAAACCCTTGAATAAATTTTCAGAGAAAAAGTTTGTAACTGGGATCTAAAATGAAGAGCTGTAAAATCAACCATCATGACTTACTTGGACATAGGAGGCTGTTTGAAAAAATAAAATAATTTTAGGAAACTAGAAGTGCTAAACTACGGCCCAATAGATTTAAGAAACATGCCCAAAATAGCCATTATCATGAAACATGTGGTGCTGAAGGAAAACAGAAATGCAAAAATTAATTTTTCAGTGTAGTTTCAATTTAAATTCCTGGCAAAAATTCTTGGCTTCAGTATTTCCAACTTTCTATGACCTACATAATCATGGTAGGCTCAACTCTCTCAATGGGCAACAAAAAAGACAGCAATAGGCAGTTCCCTCAGACCCTCTGAAATATCTTCTAGGGGTGTGTCTTCCACCATCAGGACCACAGCCGTTTATTAATGGAGGGACACACTGGGTAAACAAAACACGGTAAATAAAATGGCTGAACAGACAAAACAAGATAGATCAAATAACACCCACTTACTTGCATTTGGAAAAGCAGAGGACAGGAAAGAAAAACATACCAATGATGTACAAGTCATTTCAATACGTGTCTCTGAGGACCTGAGGTAACATAGTGTTTAGAACCATTTTCAGTTTGAAAACAATATGTGTGAGACACAGTGGGGAATCTGCACATCTCTGAAGATACACACTCTGGGGAATCTATGAGTGCATAAGTACGTCTAAGATGAGCGAATATTTCCTTGTTTTCAAAATTATTCTCTCCCCCTTGAAGTCAGTAGCAATTTAATAGGAATTAAGTAATCCCTTTGCAAATAAATAACAGTAATATCAAGTAAATAATGAAATTACTTAGTAGTAAACATCACTAGATATGAATTTCAAAGAAATGCATGGGTATAATGTGCAGATACGTATACCATGCAAATACAATAGGTAAAAATATCTTTAAAACTTATTAAATTATTGTATCTTGCAAAAGTAGTAAATACTGGTAGAAAAAAATGTAGAACTGGTTATGAATTAAATACATTATGAAGTAGAACTATAGTAAAAACACTATTCTGATGAAATCTTACCATATTCTGTCTCACAGATATTAACACTTGTACTTTAAAGAGGATTATCTGAGTTGCTTTGAAACACCACACATGATCTTCATATCTCATAGTGAAAAGGCTAATATATGTAGGAAGCACTACAGAAGAAGGTCATTAGCATGGTGAAGAAAGTTAAAGACCTTAGCTCCTGACAATAGTTAGAGAAAATATTCTTACTTCTAGCTGAGGAGACCTCTGCTAACATGAAAACAATTAAGACAGAAGCTACAGAAATGTCTGATTTGTTATGAACACAGGCTCAGATGTTTAGAAGTCCAGACTGAAACATGAAAACATAATGGAGACAGGATTCAATTACCCTGCAGTATGAGAGGCAGTATAGAGGGGACTTAATGTTAGAAAATTAACTTGACTCAAGAAACACACACCTTAGAAATTACATTGCTTTGATATATTCCAAATATATATGTCCAAGGTAATAAATACTTAAAAATGTTCCTGCCTCAAACTACAAGGATAGAGTAAATGATTTACAAATACCTTCTAGGAAATTATTGTCACAGTAACAGGGAAATCAAAATTGAAAGCAACAAGAATTTAAATTTAAGCAGAATAATTCTTCAGTGTCAATCATCTTGCTTTCTGCTTGGTTTATTAAAGGAAGATAAATGTTTGCTTAAGTTAACCAGACCAAGAAAGACTTTTGTCTTCAGCCACTAAAAATCCCTCATAATTGAATATTACTATGGACCAACTGGATGCAGATTTGCATCTTAAAATGTTTGGCACTAAAGATAGATGATGTACATACCAGCCTTTTTAGCATCAGTGGTGATCATCAACCTAATATTGTACCAAATCTGGATTCTGAGCAGTTGGTCTCTTCTACCTCTTGTTTATAACACCACAGGCTGGCAATAAGTTCTTCTGCTTGAGATTTCGCAGACAGTGAGTGATGGTCGAGGTGATGGGTGATCCCAGACATGCATCCTGACCAGCTTTCAGTTCCTGAGGAAAGGTAGATGCTCCTTTCCTTTCCTCTTTCCCCTTTCAACCTGAATCCATACTTCCATTCAAAGAACAATTGGATGTATGGGCCTCTAGGGAGGAGCTGCTAAGCAGGGACTGGAGGGGCAAAGTATAGGTCAATACAGTACACATCAAAAGGCAATTTGAAAAGGAGTCTCAAATACCAACTGAACTGACAGTGGAATCCAGCTGGTTCCTGTGTTCAAAATCTTGCAATCAGATTTTAAATGGGATTGTTAACTGCTGCATCTTATGGTGTACTGAGAGAGGAAAAAATTCTTAAAAAATACAGTAGGAACTCATACCCAAACCTTTGACATACAAAGACAAGACCTTAGCTTTTAGATACTGAATGTGGCAGACTATTGCTTGTCTGCTACAAAATTTCAGAATTACAAAGTCTGTATAGTTTGACTGTAGCACTAGTGGTGCTGCATATTGAGAATATCCATAACAGAAGTGATGCAAAGACAAGTTTCATGAAGAAAAAAAAAAAAAAAAAAACCAAACAAACAAATTCTTATTTGTCCGGCAAATACAGATACAATTCCTAAAATACCCAGCTGTGGGTTTAATCATCTAGAAAGAATCCAAAGCACCCTACAAAGAATGCAATTAGTCTGCAAATAGGGTAGGTCTAACCACTTCCACCTCGCCGGTCCTCTCCATTTCTTAAGTACCTACCTCTACGGGGAGCCTACACCATGTAGGCAGCTATGAGGTAGCTGTGAAGCTATGTCCAGTAACTATTTGCAATAAATGAGATTCATCAAAAATGAAATGGTTTTCACAGTGGCCTGTTATTTCTTTATTTCTACCTATTAATTCAATAGAGGATGCCAAACCACTCTGAATGGAAAGTCTGGAAAGATCCTCAAACAAACCTTGCCAGTGCAGTCATAATACCCTGCTGATAACAAGTTAATTCAAATATCAGATTATTAAGCACAGATGCAATCCAGAATTACATAACAAATAAAATGCTTTATAATTATTTTTAAAAAATATTTCATCAGCATCATCTTTTTCCTCCCCTATAGCAGAAAGAATCCCTAGTTCCGTGTTATGGAATTAGTATAATTACAATTTTGCAATGCAGATAAACTTCTCTGGAAGGGTACTCTCTGTTTTATTAGCAACCAGAGAAAGCTCTGCTGATAATAAAACAGAAAGTTTTATTATCAACCACTTTACTGATAGACATATGCTACCAAAAAAATTCAGTCCTACACTTCACTCATGCACAGTCCATATGAATATCTAGAAGGCTATAATATACATCTAGCCAGCCAATCAGAAGTATCAGCATTGTTTCAGCTTCATCTTCAGGTGTTTTATTAGCAGATTTTCATCAAAGTCTTCGACTAATAAGCATAGGCAAAGTCAGATAACCCTTTAGTACACTTTTTCTCCTGCACAAAAATGAGAAAATAATCAGAATCCAAGGAAAGCACATAATGTAGCAGGAAAATGAGATGTTTAAATTAATCACAATATCACAATTAACCCAAAAGGGTAATAATGAACATTACAAGTACTGACATTTCTCATCCTTCCTTTAAGAACTATTCAATGTCCAGACTAAATGCAAATATATTTCATTTTCCCATAGGTATCATTTGAATTTTAAGTTCATACTATAGATGGTGAAAGAGATACTTCATTTTGCACTTTCATTTGACAGGCACATCACTGAATAAAATCTGATTTTCATTTTCCACATAGCACCATTGGCCTTTAAGTACAGTATTTGTCTAAAGAGATGCCTTACTTCCATCTTTCAGCAGCCTTGCACTTAACTGAGAAAACAATGAATCAAGCTGTATGTCTACCCTAGGTTTTACATACACACACATAAAAATAATACCTGCATCTGTATCCACCACTACACATGCACATGTACACACATTCACCACCCCGCTCACCTGTCCAAAGCATGTCCAATACCAAACTACAAAGTCACCCCAAAAGAAAAGCCAACAAATGTTTAATAAGCTGGGCACAGCCCTATCTAGAACTCAGTTTAAAAAACTTTTTAATACAGTCCCATTCTCATAGCAAAGCCAGATGAACACATAGATATGTATATTAAGAAAATATCCAAGCTAAAAACTCTACCCCAGTACAGTCTTAATACAACTTGAAGATTATTTTGTCTCAGACAAGCTGCATTTGATGTAAAGGATCAAAATTTTTTTTAATGATTACAAACCTTGCTAAAAACTATAAAAAAAGGAAATAAAAAGTGCTTGTCTCTGTCAGGTCCCAGAGAATTTGCTGATATGCATTTTTTTCACAATCACCTTAGCTTTAATTTAGATAAACCACAAAGCAGTGGCTAGTCCTTTCACAATTCTTTTTGAAGAATACAAAATATTTTAGGGCACTAGATAGGGAAAAGTAACTGAAAACTTCTCCACACTGCCCTAGCAGTTGCTTACAGAAATCTTATCCTTAGGATTCATCTTTTACATGTAATATATTTCATTTGTTACAGAGCTGAAATCTACACAAGATTATCTTTGATCCAGGCAGTCCTGGACAGTCTCTGTTCTCTGAGGTATATTTGCTATTACAGGACAGAAACAAGGACAGGCCAAAGGTTTAGATAATACAGTTAATATATGTGAATTATTCTTTGTAAGAGATATGTTATTTAGCTTTCAGAAATTATTTTCCTTAAAACATAATTTAGTTTACAGAGGATGAACTAGACAGAAAATTAAAGCCAGATGATCACACTGGATTCAAGAAGACATTAATGCTAGAATCCTTTTGAAGGAAGATATTGATTACTCTTGTTACTAAGGCTGTTAATTAACTGCAAATATTCTGCTTGATTTAAAACTTTCAAAGTGCAGGATATGTAAATTTTCAGGGCTTTCTAAGTGCCTCCCTACCAGTTTATTCTAATGTAAATTACAAATGGTTACAACAGAAACATTGTGTATGCACAAGGACTTATTATCTTCCCATTCAAGCAATTAAATAGCAACATAAACATATACAGCAGTATATAAAACAAAACATGCAATCATTCCTTCTGGAATATTATGCTTACTCACATATCTACTCTTTTATCAGTGTGATAAAATCCAGTTTCTCAAAATGATAAGCATTTTCCTTTTTTATTTTTTTTACCTATTTACAGTTTACCCAATGTCAAAGAATGATCACGCTGAAAATAAAGCAAAGATGAGTATACAATTAAACCTTTTAAATACTTGACAAATTTGTAATTTGATTTTTTTTTCTTACTAACTCATACCTATTCCTATCAATTAAATCAATTAAATCTCTGCACAAAAACTTCTCAGCAATATTAGGCCCTCCACAATGGAGTGGCAAAGGTTATAATTTTTTTTAAGCCACTTTACTACCAGCTATACAAAGTAAGTAGGTTCCATCTTAAATGCCTCCATCTATATGTCTATGCATACACTTATGTGGGAACTGGTACTGCACATTGTTTTCGTCTTACCTCAAGGTAAAACCTCTTCCCTCTGTTGTTGGAGAGCATTTATTTTACTATTTTGGCCTTTTTTCAAGACAGATGCAAAATTACATGTCATGAACCAAAAAAGCCCCAAAACAAAATAAAACACCAAACAAACAAACAAAAAAACCCCACCACATAAAGTTCCTTTTGATTTCATTCAAAATTCAAAAATTTCGAAGGAGGATTACTTTTCACTCTTTCCAAACATAGTGAAGATGTCAGATTGCTGACCCAGCTGCATATTTCTCAAACACAGCAGTGCAAAGCACCTCAAGCAATCAAAAAATCACTGACTACCAAAACCACCTTTGTCTTTTTGAACAATGTGACCATGAAGTCTGCGGATTTATCAGGCTTTCTTGCAGCTTGTAGAAGGGGCAGTGAGAATCTTTCCTATGGGATGATGTGCACAAGAACTGCAGAAATGGATCTTATTACAACACACCACTGAGTAATTTTGGCCCGTGTTTCAAACCAAGAAAGACCCAGTACTTGAGGACCCAGTACTTGAGGCAGGGAGAAGAGGTTCTTGGTAGATATATTAACTGCACAATGTCAAGAAACTCCGCGAAAGATGAAGATAATAGAAAAACACTTTAAAGCTCTGTAATCCAACAAAGTTTTTATATTATTATAAGCTAAACCAATTTAAACACAGACTCTGATAAATCTCCAGCAAATATAAATCCTCTCTTACCTTTGCAGATCACATCATAACATTCAATAAAGAGTCCAATTTGTGGTACAGAGATGCTGTACACAGCCAGACCCACTCTTTAACCTTACTGCAGACCATTATTTTCTACTGTGTAATTGATTATTTTTACACTAAATCATCATTCTTTTTTGTTAGAAAGAATTGAGGAGGAAAAAAATATGTGTTGTGGAAACAGAACAGAGCTGTGACTTAGAAAATGTGCTAACACATCTCACAGTGGGATTTTGTCACCACGATCACAGCAGTATGCTGTAAATAGCTTCTCTTTAGCTGAGTTGCTCAGGCTTCAGAATGACATTATTAGTATTAAATGGAACCTTTGGAAACTAGCAATTTATGTTATAAATTCACTGTTGTTTTCTTGAAGCTTTAAATGGAAAAGTGCTTTTTGTTTTAGAGTTTCTGTAAATAGGAAAAGTTTCATTGAGACTTTCAAATTATAGTCTTCAGAAGTCAAACAGAAGTGCTTGTGGCAGGCACAGTTTGAAATCTTAACTGTTAATGGCAAGATATATTTTTACATTCACTCAGAATGTAAGATTTCAAAAGTTTTTAGAAAAGCTGTGAGGTGGAAAAGTTCAGAATGTACGCAGTGCTGATGAAGATTCATTTGGAGACATGAACATACCTGGGGCTGGCAAAAAAAAATTATGTGATAAAGATGGTAATTAGGTCAGAGGTAGCTAAAAGTGAATTTCAGATTCCTCAGGGACATTCTCCTTTTAGTCAATAAAGGGCAAATGGCCATCCTCCTGTTCCATTTCTCTCTGCAGGCTTCAGTGAAGTTGACCATAAGGTAAGGTTGTACTTCATGACAAGGACAGACAGGTTCCTGGCAAACTGCTTAAAAGACCTCCTATTTGTGATCTCCCTTGTATGCAACTATTTTTTCATCCTTTTCAAAAACTAAAACCTGCTTGCAGAAGAAGAACTGTCACAGGACAGTCTTAGTAATAGGCAACTAACACTCTCCTACCTACTCAATACATCTACTACGGTGTAACAAACTGGTCCAAGTGCTTTGAAGAAAATCTCATCACTGGTAAAGAAATAAGCATCCAAAACTTGACACAAAAATTAATTCTCCTCCTCCAAAGAACAAGCCATCCTGTAGGAAAATCTCCTTGAATTGAAAGATCAGAGTGACAAATGGTACCAAGGCCTTAGTTCAATTGTACTATTGAATTTTTTGCTAAATCTCACTTTTTATATATTACTTTTAAAGTGATTTGTGACTTCCTCTCAACTAAGAGATTTTTCCCATTTATATAACCCTTATCCGTTATTCACCTCATTATCCTCCCATAGTAGAGTTAAGGATTGCCTAGAGATATTGGGAATATTCGAGTACCTAGGAAACTCCCTAATAAATATGTAAAGCTAAAAAGTAATTAAATATAAGCTTGACCAGGCTACCTTATTAAATGTAAGTTCTATAGTGTATAGTAATGGACTCAAGTTCTCTGCTGTCATCTTTATGCTAGGACCTCCACAACGAGATTGAGAAAAAAAAGTGTTCCCTAAAGCACCAGATAAGGACTGAAATCAATTACTGCACATTTAAGAAAAAAAAATTCTCTTTGGAGAACCACAGTTATTGCATACAATGCCAAATAAATTTTTGAGAGTACCAACATGTCCCAGAATATCAGGGAATTAAGGACAACAGGGTGTTGTCTTTTGCTGACATAAAGAAACATAATATGTATGCATTAGAAAGAAAAAGCTTCAAGCAGAAAATTCCTACTCCACTGCATGCATTTCTCATTCTAGAGAGAAGATAGGAGATTAAACAATATATGACTTGACACAGAACATAAAGATATGCAATTTACCATGACAAAATAAAGGAAAAAAAGAAAATTAGAAAGGTTGAAAACAACCAGGTTTTCTGGGTTGGTTTGGTTCCCCTCAACTCACTTTCAGCTGTATTTTTATATTTCAGCTAAAAATGAAAAGGATATTTGTATACCTAAGGAATTCTTACTCTTGATGTTACTTACCACCCTTGTCCTGACTATGTCCCTATCTACTCAAACAAAATGTGCTTTTGCTAAACAGCAATGATGTCCTGCTTCCTACAACATTAAAGTTGGAAAGGCAAGAAAGCGAGCAAACCAACATCCATGATTTCACTGGAATTTGAAGAAGGAACAGAAAATGAAGTGAGAAAGTTACGTGTCTTCAATAATCAGAAGGCAGGCTAAGAAACTACATGTAATTTCCGTAACTTATAAACCTCACTTCAAAAAGAAACATTTTGCAATTTAGGGTTTGAGATTTTTCAGTAGTAAAAGATGTTCATAAAAGTTTTATGAAATCCAACCAGAAAATGTACAGATACAAGATGCAAGGTAAACCAGCATAATATGAAGACTTAACTGCCATCCCATGCAATGGTTCCACTGTTTCTAATAGGTTTGCTTTATTTAAGTATTGCTTAGAAAAACTACCACTACTAGTCTATGATCACCTATCAACAATCAAAAGAGCACTTTTGCCAATGTTGGAAAACAATCTCTGGGCTGGGAAAAAGGTCAACGGAACAGCAGATGCAAATAAAAGAAAAGGTCATTCCCAGGCTACTAACATGAAAGGCAGGGATGGAGCAAAGCATAAACAAAAAGTTATAAAAGAGAAAGATCTTCTCTGCCTAAATAACTTCTGTGGAGACAAGGCCTATCTAGTTTGGGGGGATTTGTGAAGCTAGGCTGCAGTATGAACACCACAGCTGTCAGCTACTGTACAGATGAAGTACAAGATGATGAACAATGAAAGACGATTTGCCACATTCTGCACTTGGATATCTTGCTGACACATAAAATTTCACTGCTATCATGTACACCGACCCATCACAGAAGGGCTACAGTCACAGGAAAAGATACATACACCCTGTTATTACATAGGGCTATTTGCACATGACTCTACACTTTTCAGATCTTAATGTCTCTGTATTTAAAATACTACACATCAAAGGAAAAGACTAAGGACTAAGTGTTCACAGACTCTTTTGTTTGCCTCTCCTTCAGGCACAGAAATAGAAAGACCTTGCAGAGGATCTGGTCAAAGGAGTTATAAAGAAGTAAACAAGGATTTCAAAATAAGATGGTGAGGAGTTACATCCTAGGCATCAAGGAGAAAAGGATTAAGAGTTTAGGCCACACTGTCCTGATCCATGTATGGTTTAGATTGTTTATCTGAATGCAGTGCAGGAGGTCCTGATCTATGAGATCTGGATCAAGTTTAACAGGGTGAATGCAGAATGAATTGATTATTTATTAAGCAACTTTGATTGACACAATAAATCAGACCTATATCATATGGAAAGGCCAGTCACAGAGAGATCAATGCCATTAACCCCATCTTTATTTTCATTTCCACCTCTTCTGACTGCCTTTTGAAAGGAAGGACAAAAATAGGCACCAAAATTAAGCCTGCTTTTTCTCTGGGTTTTTTTTAGAAACTTACAAGTCCTCAACAACATGTTCATTGCAGGTTCTGATTCTTTCTAAAGCCAGTTAGGGTCACCAGCCCTATTCTCATATTTCTCCCCCAGACCAAAACACCATCCAGATAAACTACTCAACCTCCATAGACATCATAAAATTGATGCATTTTTTCAGGTAAATATCTAGGATGGAAATCATAGCCCAAACATTACTCCCACAAGAACCCTAATATCATATAATCACAGTATCATTTAAGTTAGAAAACCTTTAAATTCATGATATCCAACCCCAACCTAACACTGCCAAGTCCACTACTAAACCATGTCCCTAAGTGCCACATCCATACACCTTTTAAATTACTCCCAGAGACTGTGACTCACCCTGGGCTGAGTCACTGCTTCCCTTGGGCTGTTCCGATGCTTCACAACCCCTTCGGTGAAGAAATTTTTCCTAATATCTATGTGGACTCGATATTTTCTGAGCCTGAGAATTGCTAGCTCTTCCTGACAGAAAATTCTCAACAGTTTTCCCCAAAAAAACCTTGTCTAAACAAAATTCCTTTCCCATAACAACAGGTGTTGTTTGCTATTTCTGTTACTTAGCCAATGGGAGACGTGTCAGTCCTACGGGCCAATAAAGTGTCTTCTTAGCACAGCATGTTATAAAAGGGCTGAATGAATTGTAGATAAAGTCTTCTGATTTCTACTGCCTTCTGACTGGAGTCAAGCATCTTTATTTCATGTCCTATTGCAACATCTCTAATCTTAACCTCCACTGGAACATTTTCTTTGTCTTCTCACTTGTTACTTGGGAGAAGAGACTGACCACCACTTCACTACAGCCTCCTTTCAGGTGGTTGTAAAGAGCAATAAGGTCTCCCCTGAGCCTCCCATTCTCCAGACCAAACATCGTCAGCTCCCTCAGCCACTCCTCACCAGACATTTCCTCCAGACCTTTCACCAGCTCTGTCATCCTTCTCTGAACGTGCTCCAGCACCGAAACGTTTTTCCTGAACTGAGAAGCCCAAAACTGGACACAGGATTCAAGGTGTGGCCTCACCAGTACCAAGTACAGGAGAATAATCAATTCTCCTGTATAAGAATAATCTCCTGGTCCCTCTGGTTACACTATTTCTGATAAAGGCCAGGATGCCATTGGCACCAGCCTGGGCACAGCTCCCTTAGGGGTGCTAACCACTGTAGGCTGGTACTGGTGTCAGGTAGAGCAGGACACAGCCCACAGCTGGCACTGGGGCAGCAGTGTGTTCCCACCTGGAGCTCGGCCTGGGGAATTTTATCAGTTACAGTAGAGGCAGAGCTTAAAAGAGGTCATGGCTTTCATCCAGGTGGGTACCATTGCTTCCTGGTCAAGCTGGCAGAGCTTCATCACCTTTCCTGTGCCCTTGCATCCAAACTGCCATGCCACAGCCATGTCCTGTTGGCAGCCCTGGGTGTTGACATATCTGAAAACTTCCTTTATCTGTCTGGAGGACTTGGCCAGTGCTGCTTCTGGCCCACCAACCAATGTGGCATGACTGTGAGCTCCTGATGGCTGTCTCAGATCCTGGAGGATCTGTTGCCCAGCGAGGATGGATAGTGAGCCACCTCACTGGGCACCAACAGACAAACCCATTTGGTTTATCTGAACCATCAAGACAAATGGATTGAACCTGTAAGTCCTGCCTTCACCTAATTGCTGATGTTACTGATTTTTTTGGCACTAATACATGTGCTGCTGGGACCACATTTTTTTACGAACATTTTTCAGAAGCACAACTAACAAACCTGCCAAGTTGCTTATAAGCTGTTATCATCTCCAGTAAAGTTGGTTTATCCCTTCTGAGACGAATTCTCCTGAACTAGCACTCCAGCTTCCACACGCTGGACAAATTCTGCTATCAGTCACAAGCTCTTGAGAAGTCAGACAAGCCACTGAAGTTCCTACTACTTCTTCCAAATGCCTCAGCTTTCAAACACATTACCTTGGCTTGCACTTTCCACAGCATGCACAGCTCCATGTGTGACAGCTTTATTTACTTTTTATTTTGTTAGGCTCTGTTAGGTTCAATATTTCTTTCCAGACCAGATCTCCATTTTAATTTTCCATTAAATATGCCCTGAGTTTTGCCAGAGAGACTGGCTTCAAAGATAGCTGCTGGAAGGCAACTGAACATAAAGTGCCCTGGCCCAGAGAGTGGGGTGAGTTTAACTGCAGTCATGAGAAATAAAAAATGTAAAAACTGAAGAAAAAAATTCCTTAGGGATTTAGAGAAAGACCAGAAGTATGTTGCACATGCAAGAAGAAATTGTGAATACCACTTTTAAGGTATTTAACCAGAGATATAGATTATGATTGGCAGAGGATAGCAATGGCAAATAGCCTCATGAATCTGGAGAGAGTTTAGAGCTAAACATCCAAAGGCAAGGCAATCCATTCAAGAGTCTTTGATTGCCTCTTTACACCTGAGCAATGCCCACTGTTGTCCAGTGTGAATATTACAGAAAACATTTTATTACTGTCATATTTTAGTACAAATACTTTCTTTTTTCCTAATATTTAACAATTATGGTTTCCTTGTAACACATTAATCAACAGTAACCAAGCAACTTAAGCATTAAAGCACAACTTAAGAGTGTTTGCTTTTTTAGTGATATTTGGCTTGGTACCAGTGCAAGTATGGTAGAGAACTGAGCAGATTACAGAAGGTATATCAAAAGCTGTATTTACTTGCTCTCCAGACACAGCAATTACAATGGGTAAATGCAGATTTAACCTCTGAACTATTAAAGGTAAACAGTGCAACGAACTGGAGATTGCCAAAACAGCAACCAGCATTAACAGCTCATCTTGTATAATGTAAATATAAAGTTGCATTTCCATGTACAGTGCATTTACAACTTCTTCAATGCACAATAAAACTGCAATATCTGGAACAATAATTTTACATGTGTTCTCCTTAGATTTTTGACCACATGTTCGTATTTTCTTCACCAAGCTTTCCTTGTAGCACCTAATATGAACTTTCAAGGATCTTTCTGCCTTTTGCTAAAACACTCATATAGAAAAGCTTTTCACAATCTACCTTTACCTACATGTACCTAAAACATCGAGCATTTTTCGGCATTCACAGTAGGATTCTAACATTTGCAAATGTGTCCACACTTTTGAGACATTCTCAGGACATTTATCAGGTAACAATCACAGAATCACAATATCACAGCACTTTTATGGTTGGAAGGCACCTCTGAAGATCATCTAGTCCAACCCCCCTGCTAAGGCAGGGTCACCCAGAGCAGGTTACACAGGAACTTGTCCAAATGGGTTTTGAACTTCACCAGAGACTGAGACTCCATGACCTGCTTGGGCATCCTGTACCAGTATTCTGCCACCCCCAATGTAAAGAATTTCTTCCTCACACTGAGGTCAAATTTGTGTTTTAGTTTATGGCCATTGTTCTTCATTCTGTTGCTAGGTGCCAACAAAAAGGATCTGGCACCATCCCCTTGGCGCCTGCCTTTATGCATATTAATTATGCATTAATGAAAGCCCCTCTCAAAGTTTTCCAGACTGAACAGGCCCAGTTCACATAGTCTCTCCTCATAAGAAAGATTCTCCTGCCCCACATCATCCTCGTGACCCTTCAATGGACCCTCTCCAGTAACTCCTTATCTGTACTGAGTAGCCCAGAACTGGACACGACAGGGCTGAAGAGAGGGAGAAGATCACCTCCCTGAACCTGCTGGCCACACTCTTCCCAAAACACACCAGGATACCACTGGCCCTCCTGGCCACAAGTTTTCAAAAAAAGAACTTGTGCTTTCTCATGCGTGACTATCTCAGGCTTAGCATCCCTCTGGATGCCTCAAGCATCTTGAGACTCACTCTGCTAGATGGCCACATAACCATTATGCATCAAAACACTTTTATATAACTTTTGCAGCAGGTCTGTAGATGAGAAAACTGAAGCTGAAAGCTAAAAAAATTTTATTTTTTTTTAATAACATATATAGTTATGTGAAAGTCGGAGATACAACTGCAGAGAGGACAGACCATTGTAACACTAGGGAGTAATTGCAAAGAATGACTGTCAGTCCTGAATAAAGAACAAAGCAGTTCATTAGATATTTTTTCTATAAACTCAATGACATAAATAATTTGGGACTTAAATACTGGGCTATGTTTGAAATGTAGTTGAGATAACCAAGACCATTAAGTAGTCAAAATAATGTTAATTTTGTAGAAACAGAAGTGATTAAACTGAAGGTACTCTGAATTTTTTACTGGCCCAAACTGTGGATTTTTTTTTAATAAATTACAGTGTAATTGAAGTGTTTTTAAAATCTCATTAAAATGGTTCTCAATTTAAAAAAGCATTCTGCTGCCACACTGAAAATTCAAACATTCACATGTAGTACTGGCCTCATTAAAATTTTCTTACCGGATATGAGAAGCTTAGGTCCTGTACTCTCATTCCACTGTACAACATCATTAAAGAATCTCAGTCTGATTATTATTATTATTACAGAGCCTTTCATTTATTAAAACAAATTTGAAAATCAAACTACTAAACAGTGAGAAGAAAATTGGATTTTTGGAATCTCTAGTTTAAATAATCAAAAACTATAGTAGTGAAGGCAGTGCAAACATTTTCTTCACAATACATAGCATAATAATATTAAAACTTGCAGATCTAATTTGTGAATGCTTTACATACACACACATAGAAGCTACCTGAATTTGCTCAGCTGCTTTGCCTTGACTGTAATATTGCTGCTTCCATTTGGCTTATTTCTACTCTCTTTCCTAAGGCAAATCATCCAGTACATGAGAGATTTCTTCATTCACTAGTACATTTCTGGATGAATAGTTCCACTGATGAAAGGTACAAACTCTATTCCTAGATAAGGATTTCAAGATCCTTTGTTTAAAGAGGTGAAACAAAAGGAAGGTAGTGCATTTGCTTCTTGCTGAGAAACAAAATATGAAACATAGAACCCCAAGTCATTACAGACATGACCTAGATGCTTACATTTTTGAATAGAGAGACTTTTTCAGGAACCAAATTCCTTCCTAACTGCTTAAGCATTCAAGTTTTTATAAAAGAGCCTTAGGCACCAAATTACCTTTCGCACACATGACTGTCTCAGGGTAGATCCCCTTCAGATCCCTCAAGCATCCTGAAGCTCAGTCTGTCAGATGGCCACATAAACATGACACATCACAAATCTTATAAAACTTCTGCATCAGGTCTGTGAAATGCAGGTGGGGAAAGCTACAGCTGAGAGATATAAAAAATCTCTACGAGGTAAACTTTTGCTTCATAAGGTAGTTAAAGTTACATGGAAGTTTGAGATACAACTGCAGAGAGGCCAGACCACTGTATCTTGTTCAACTTTTTTTTCAGTATCTACCAACACAGTTTTATGAGGAAGATAAAGAACTGAAGCAAAACCAAAATGAGAATGTCTACTATTTCCAAATTCCTTTTGAGGTACAGGATAGCTCTAAAATCTAAACAAGTTTTATAAAAACATGATCGTTTAGAGGAAAAAAAAAAAAGGTTTTGTTTTGTTTTTTTTTTCTTTTAAGTCATCAGGACTTTATTTGCCATGGAGGTCTTGCAGATGATGCTAGAAGACAATGCTTTAAAGATTCCTTGACATTCATCTATAACTAATTCCAGACTCTGCAAAATTTCTGCAACATGAAATGGAAAGGTTTGCACCATTTTATGACTCATGAACTCTACACTTTTCAGTGGTAGAATCACTGAAAGTCATAACAAAAAAATCCAGGGTTTACCTTGGGGATGAGACAGCTCTATCTCTATTTATTTTACAACAGTGTATTGAAGTGGTAATCTTTCCAGGGGTGTATATAACCCAGACAATGTACCTAAGAACTTCGTGTGACCACCAGTTGCCACAAGAACTGCCAGCATTAGAGAAGCTTGAGCCAAATATTCTAGCATCCAGCATTTTAATCACTGAGAAACTTGTTGGCAAATGCTGCTCCAATAACACTAATTGGATAAAGTAGGTGCAGGGCTAATTAAGCTGTACTGATTCTTACTTCTTTATGTCCTAAATACATATTTTTACTAGATTCCGTTCTACTTGATAGGAGGCTGTTGAAGTTAATCACATAGGATAAGTTTAGCCATCTGCAACAAAGCTACAAAGAAGTATCAGGAAATCTTCATTTCAGTTTTCATTAAGCTGAGGCAGAGAATTTGGCCTGAAGCCAGTCTTCTGTTACAGCTTTAAATTTGGCCCACTGTCAACATCTGCAAACAAGATTTTCATGGCTTTTACAATACAGCATTTAACAATTTAGTATTAAATTAAGCTATTACTTGACAGATTTGGGCACATAAAATGAAAACTGAGGATTTTGGAACAGCCCAAAAGACAACAGAAAAAAACATGTATTATCTGGATATGACATAGTTTGTTGTACTTTTCACATGTGCAGATATTAATAATGAAAATAATTAAGAGGGAAGGGGCATTCCAATCAAAACTATTCTACATCCAGTGTTTTATACAGATTATGTCCATGTGTGCAATACAAGATATTTTTGAGAAAGAGTAGAAGGCTGAAAAAAAATGCTATGCTAGGAAAGCTCTGATAAACTCAAACCAGTACAGAGCACTCCTCTCTCAGCTATTTAAGTAGGAATAGAATATAAAATAAATAAGCAATTTTGCTCTTAAATTTTTAAATATCTGAAATCCCTAAGAAATGCTGTTACTATTGATCATAGCAGGGCAGAATTTACAGTATTTTGCAAATATAGCTTAATTATAGACCTGGAAAGCAAGTGTTCAACCTACCCCCATTTTCCATAAGATGTCAGTCACCCTTTTCATTATGTTTGTGTCCACACAATTACAATCAAAAATGAAAATGCATCAGTCTGTTTTTAATGACCAAGACTTCTCACAGATGCAAATAAACATTATTGGCAAACTATACACGGGGCAGGTAAAGAAATGAGTAAATTTACCCGATTTTATAATTCCCTTCCCTTCCCTCTCCATTTCTGTGTTCAGCAATGCACCTATTTTAACATCATCCTCGTGAAAAATACTTTACTTTCTTTTTTTATATGTGATACTGGAAATGTTGCATGTAGAATTAGAAATGTAATATACTTAGCGTTTAATTTACAAACAGATTAGCACATATAGTTTTGCTCTACCAATTAAACATAGCAGCTTGTTAACACAATTGATGTTTTCACATGTGAAACACTTTATAATCTAGCACAAGATGTGGACTTAGAATTTCTTAATGAATGCACTTAGAGTTTCCTTTAAATGGTGAATATAGAATGAACCTGCTCGTGGGAAAAGAATCCTTTGAATCTCTGTTATTGCTTCAGTCTAGAACTGTTACAGCAGCTGCCTTTGTGGATGGCTTACAGCTGCATTAGAGCTTAAAACTTCATGATTAAAAGCCTAGCACTTAAGTTTTCACACAAAGTTGAGAATCATAAGGATTTAGACCTAGCAGCTTTTAAAAAATAGAAAAATAATCTTCCACAACAGTTTGTGTACCATTCTGATCAGTGTTTTTACACATGAATATTTTAAGTAAATAACCTGATATACAAATAATGTATAGATAGAAGAATTGTTCGTGTTTAGTGAGTGATTTTTAAAAGGTTTTTTCCTGCTTATTTCAGCTGCGCTCCTTCTCCCCTTCTTTTACTAACCCCTCTCTGAAAAAAAGTATTGTACTGTTTAATTTTTAACAAAAAGTTTAACAACTGTGATATGGAAATACTTGAGATTAACTAGCTACTACTGCTTGATTTCTTTGCCTTTAAATTTAATCCAGTTATACTGTGACAACCATGAAAACAAAACCTATAGAAGAAAAAAACCTGAGAAAGAAAAATAAGCAGAAAATATATCTTCCTCCTGATTTGTTATGTATTTAGAAAACATTTTAGAAAACATTTAAAATGTATTTTCATATATATGTTTCAAAGAAGTGCTCATTTAAGAGCTTTACCCAGATAGATTCTTTTCTCTCAACTTTATAACACCTATGAATACATCAAAATTAACGAAAGTCTAAACTCATCAGTTGCTACTTTTTAGCACATTTTTATTTCACAGAGAGCAGTGCATCTTTCTTTCTCTACCATCCTACATTCGGATATTGAGATATTGTCTGGCTTTTAATTACAGACTGAACAATAAAAAAATAAAAAGTAGTGTGTCCTCAAGGCTGAAGTGTCATTTCAGATTGATTTATCCATTTGGCATTTAATTTTCACTTTTGACACAAGTCACAGCTTTTGTCAGAAAGAATTTTTGTTTGGATGCTAGTTTTTTATACATCGTGAGAGAAAGCTGTCTGACGCATTCCCTTAACCCAACAACAGTCAGAACCATTCTCATTGTGAGATGACTCAAGAAATCAGCAATTTAGAATGCATGAACACCACACCAGAGGTTTCAGGAGTCTTTTTTTAAGCTGCTCTCTTCCAAAGTAATTGTCATTTCCACTGCTCTCTATTGCTGAATACATGGGAAACAGCCATGTTAGATTACTATAATGTTCCTAAAAATTACTCTTATAAGACACTTCAGAATAAATGAAAACAAAATAAATTTGCAGTAGGTGGACACAAGAAGGTTCATTCGTGCTGCACATGCACATTACTTACAGATGTTCTGCAACATAGGTAAGTATTTTGCAATTTGCAGTACATTTTGAAATGAGTATTGAAAAAAAACTATTGAAGAGTAATGCAGAACATTAGCTGCTCTCTGCTACTGTTTAGTAAGGATTCACCCTTAAGCATATTTAAAAGAGAAAACTGAATCCACAGAATGACAGGACACCCTACAGGATGCCTGAAGCCTGGGCACATTTAACCTCTTATAGTCTATGTGGTGTTGTGTCACACTAGGAAGAAGCACCATAAACTGTTGTCTTGTCAACCACAGGATGTGTCTCCAAGAGAGTATGGGATAAAAGATCTTAGGCTTAGCTCCTCCACAGTGGAGCCAGGGCTGCAGAGACAAGGGCCTGCAGTGATTGGACAACAGATAATGGTTTTAAAATCAGTGTAGATTTAGATTGCATATAAGGAAGAAATTCTGTACTGTGACTGTGGTGAGGCACTGGAACAGGTTGTCCACATGTGTGGGTATGTCCCATCTCTGGAAGTGTTCACAGATGTCCCATCTGTGGATGCCCCATCTCTGGAAGTGTTCAAGGCCAGGCTGGATGCAGCTTTGAGCAAATCGATGTCACTGCCCATGGCAGGGGGTTGGAGCTAAATGAACTTTAACGATCTCTTTCAACCTAAACCATTCTGTAGTTCTACGATGCTATACGTCAAACTGCTCTAAGGAGTAATATGGACTCCACTTTTAAACTTGACCTTTTTTCTTTCTGCCCAGGGCTTCCACAACATCTACTAAATGGCCAAATGTAGAATGGGATTTAACATGGACAGATGCTTGAATTTGAAGTACAAAATATAAATACACTATAAATTATAAAAATAAAGACATATAAAGAACAAATAGATAGGCACTGTGACTTGTCTTTTGCCATAGTGATGCCTAAAGGAAACTTATAGAACACATGCCAAATTTGGATCCTAACTACCGAGTCTACTCTACTTTCACCAAGGAGAAATTCCACTAAGCCACTTCATTTCCCCTCCTGCCTTTTTAAGTTACTAACATTATATTACCAAAGCTTTTGGAACCTTCAAGGGATAGAACTTCCTAATGCTAATGGACCATCAAAAATTTCATCAAATATTCCGAAACTAAGAGCTGGGAAGCTCAAACTGGCTGCAGCCCAGGGCAGCCAGTCCTGATACACTGCCTCAATAGAATCTTCAGGCTTTTCACGATGGGCTTGATGATAGGCTTGAAAATGCTTTCAAGATAGGCTTTGCAAAAGCCTTCTGAAGTTTTGCTGATAGGCTTGCAAAAGCTTTCAAGATGAAAAACTGTGATAAATACTTTCACCTGAATTTTAGTTTACATTGTTTATGCAGAGCTGAGCTATTCTATTTCAAATACTGAATAAATAGACCTTTTTCAATTACTTTGACTTGAATTGGTTCAAATTACTTAGGGGGTTAATAAAAATGATACTATTTACCATTGATTATTACAATCATCATTATCACCCTTGGCAATGCACTCTCCAGGGAACAGATGTGTTTTACTTTGGTCCTGTATACATTTAAGAAATACTGTTTTGATCCTAAACCAAAATCCAGTAAGTCAATGAAAATAATGCAGTTACCACTGATAAATATATCTTAAATGGAGATAGGAAAGTCTTCCTACAATAGAGGCTAAACATGACGAAATTAAACACCAATTATTTCACATATGTGACTAAGACTCCAAGTGAAGATTAAAATTATAATAGATATATGTTGAAGAGACTCTAAGGGAAAATTACATGAGATATAATAGTGCTTTTTTAGTGGAACTCAATAGCAGCTCATTAATAGTGCTAATACACGAATTCTAAAAAAACCCACTAATCATCCTACTTAAAAAGAACCTGAGCATTACTTAATATTACAAGGGAAATATACTCAAAGATACATAAAATCTTTATCTTGTGTGCCAGATCAGTTCACAAGTATAGAATATGCTGATGGGAGACAGCATGAAGAATATAAAACATTTTTCTCACAGTCATCTAAGATATTTGCAGAGATATTTTTCATTAAAACTGCAAATGTTACATTAGAGAGTATATAATAGAAACAGCCCACCGGCTTCTTAAAAATAATGAAAGCTGGATAAGAAAACAGAAGCAATCTTAATATTTAAGAAAGAGGAGAAAAAATGCATGCAGACATGCACATGAATGTCTACATAGGGATTTTTTCATTTTATGAATTCATTGAGTATATGTGAGCTCAAGTGTAGGGTATGGAGAAGAATAGTCACTCTTCTCTCTGCAAGGGATCAATTGTCTTTTCTTACAAATAAGGGATGGGATAACAAAGTGGTGCATTTATGCTGAATCAATATTGATGGACAAAGATACGGGGGTTTGTGGGGGCTTTTTAGGTTTTTTTGTTGGTGGTTTTCTTTTTTTTTTTTTTTTTTTTTTTTTTTTTAAAAAGATTAACAGAACTAGGAGAATGCTGTTATGATTTCAGAATCATTCCTCAAAAATGCAAAAGTGTTGGAGCTGAGTCTGCTTCCTTCAACACCATGCAGTTTTTTGCCAATGCTTTGTGGTACAACTTGTATTTATAAAGTTACATGTCTAGCCTTTTCAAGAAGAGTTTCTGAGGAATTGGAGAAAAAGTCAAATCTTCCGTAACACCAGTGATGTTGCTAGCCTTCCTTATAAACAAAAAACTTTAAATTCAGCAGAATACATAACCACTAATGAGCACCTTACTGCTGAAATATAATCCGTTTTTTCCACTTACCTGCAAGGACTCAAACAAATTGATTGGGCAAACAGGAAGAAAATTCAAATTATAGTGACTGAATTTAAAGAATTATTTTAAATTTAATAATGTGTTTACATTAAACAATTAAAAAGCCCTTTCAAACCCTCAGCTACATGTTGTGTTAGTTCAACTTCACACACACACAAAAAAAAAAAAAAAAAAAAAAACAAAAACCCCGAAGCCAAGACAGTAAATTCTAAAATGCATTTGAATTCTCACACTTACAAATGTATTGGCAGCTAAACAATTAAAAATCAAATAATCTAGAAGTTAAAAATAAAAGGTAAGTCAATTTTAGGAATTCTCCAACAGCAACCCCAAACTTTTCACTTACGTTTTAATACAAGACAGGAAAGTTGTTCTGGCAAGAACCCATGCTGAACAATAAATTCATACACTTCTAGCAGCAGACTATCTCTGCTATGATACATAATTAATCTTTGATTGATTACTTTAATTTAGACACTGCAATTATTTTTGTAAAGACTGTCACAACCAGAAAGAGTAACAAAAGGGTCTTTTCAGTATCAATTCCAATAATTCTATTTAAATCAAGCTTGGATTTATACTCTTTCAACCTCTCCTTCATCCAACCTTGACTAGTTTGGTTTTATTTTTATATTTCTTATGTCTGAATTTTTATTCATGCTCCAAGTTAATTTCTGACTTCATTATGAATAATTTGCTTTGTTATGGCACTCTTGAGTCTTGTTTGATCTTGCAGAATTTAGCAATCTGAGGCTCAAAGCAGATACCTGAATTTGGTCTCAGGTACTATCTTAACACTTCTGCATCATGAAAGATTTCAACAGACTACTATACAAATTGTACCAATAACTGTATAAATGAGTGCTACATAGTACAATTTAAGTGTCCGCCTACATGGTAATGAATAAGTACAACATTTGCAGTAAAAACTTCCCAAATATTCATTTTATAAATTGAAACCAGTGGATTTATAACAAAGTCTTTTTACAGATTGCATTCTAGGTTTTGGATATAGTCCTTCAAAGAATGCATTCATTTCATCAGCAACTACACATCATTACCTAAATCTAATTCAAAATGCTTGCCCTACCAGTATGTGCTGCCAGACACATTTATTACGCCTTGCCTCACAGATGACACTTGTTCACTCACTCTCATCACCATTTCTGTATTTTCTCTATTAATTTGCAAAGTTTTATGAAGCTTTTTAGAAGCACAGATTACTGCTTATCCTCTTGAAGTCACTAATTCTTTGAAGCACTTTCTGTTTTCACTAAACTACTTAAAACTGCTGTGCATATTCTTTTTTGTTCCTGGAAGCTGGAATATTCAGGTCAGCTTTCTAGGATTTTTAAACAGCTAGTTCAAATAGCAACAAAAGCCGCTCACCCTCAAAGGCTTGCATGCAAGGTCCAAACAACTGTGTAATACACTGAATTCAGAGTCTCAGGGTTTTCTCTACAGTCTGTAGAGAGAAAGAGAACAACAGTCTGTAGGGAGAGCAAAATATTTAAAATTAAAGGGTTATAGTGAATGGGATAGCATCAGACTGGTGACCTGTCACTAGTGGGGTTCTGCAGGGCTCCATCCTTGGCCCTGTTGTTTTCAACACTTGCATTAACCACAAGCATGCAGGACTTGAAGGAATACTAAGGAAGTTGGCTGAATTGGAAGATGTCAACTCTCTCAAGAGCAGAGAGACACTGTTGAGAAAGATCTCAACAAATTAAGGGCAAGTGCAGGATTCCACACCTGGGCAACTTTGGTTGTCTGTGTAGATTGGGGAGGAAGATGTTGAAGAGCAGCACTGCACAAAGGGCCCTGGCTGGTGGAAAGTTGAACATGAGTCAGCAGTGCCCTGGCAACCAGGAGGGCCAACCCTGTCCTGGGGGGCATCAGGTACAGCATTACCAGCCGGGCAAGGGAGGGGATTTTCCTGCTCTGCTCTGGTACAGCTTCTCCTCGAGTGCTGGGGGCACTTTTGGGTGCCACAATATAAGGAAGATATTAAGATCTTAGAGTGTCCAAGCAAGTGCCATGAGGATGATGAAGGGCCTTGAGGAGAATCCATATGAAGAGAGGCTGAGGTCATCTGGTTGAGTCTCGAGAAGAGGAGATTGAGGGGAAACCTCACTGTAGTCGTAAACTTTCTTGAGAAGGGAAGAGGAGGGGCAGGTATTGACCTCTTCACTCCCATAACTACTGACAGAACTTGAAGAAGTTCTGTGCACTGTTTTAACAACTTTCAAGTTTTTAAAGACAACGTGATTGAATAAAGAAATAAGATAACTAAGATAACTAGATCAGACTAAGATACTTAGTGAGTTCAAAATGCTTTCATCAATCTAGCACACTCTAAAATACTACATTTTCCCAGAAAACATACCTCTTTTTGCTAATTAAACTATTTGAACACAAAAAATAGAACCAAAATACAATGTATTCACCAGCATGTTCAAAATCACTTGCTCCAACCATTAATGTACAGCAAGTGATTAGCACAGATTTCATATTTATAACTGCTTATAATATGAAAGGACTGCTTGTTGAGATTTATAGAACCCACTAAAGTATTCAGGGGCGCACAATTTGCTAATGCAGCCCATTTTCATTTCACTTTTTGAAAAGGATTTTGTTTTCTCTAATTTTTACTTTACTCCAAATGAATTTGGGGTGGGCTATGATGTAAGTGCCCCTTTTCACATTTAAGCACTTCTTCCCTCGCCACACTTGTTGTACTGGTGTAGACTTATATGGATCATGATAAAGCCAGTCACCTAGGTAATATTTTCAGTGTCTTTCTTCTACCATATTAGGAAAAAATATCTCAAATTTGCACATTAGCCACAGGAATCTTTGACTTTTCAGAAGACACCAGACTCTCACAGCTTTTCTTGATTGCTTTATTTCAATTTTCAAATCAGACTCTGTCTAATTAAAAGCTGAAAAAGAATGTTTCCAACCCTTTCCAATCCAAAATGTAGTTGTTCAAGCCATTCTGTTTGCCCACACCTCTCATTTTCTTATGCTTCTCATACTCTTGCAGCTGTTGATAGCTCTCATTTTCCTCCTTCACTGGTTTTTAACAGTTCACTAAGCATAAATTCTGCAGCTTGTTAATCCTGGGATTCATTTCCCTCCAACTCACCATCTTGTTACAGTGCTATATCTTTACTTGGCTCCTGCCTTGCAACCTGTATTTCTTCCAAGGCTGCTGCTTTATGAAAATTTTTAGGTTTGTGTATTCTTTTCAGTTGGGCAGCTGCTGGAGAATGACAGCCACTGTCCTCCAAGCATTTTCTAGCTTACACACTCAAGGTTTTTTGCACAGTCCAGTCACCTCAGGAGCTTAGCATAAGCCCAAAAGCTGTGAGTTTTCAAGGAGATTTTAGGTGAAAATTTAGTACATAAGAAGAGACTTCTCCTAAAGACATAAGAGGCACATCAAAAGGAATGAACTAAGTGGGAAATGCAGACAATGACAGCAGCATTAAGTATATAAAATGGAACAAAGCATGAGACCCCAGAGGAACATGGAAGGACCAAGATGTCAATAGAATGATTTTCTGCTTAAAAAGCTCAGAAAGGATTCTATAAGCTTTGCTTCAGAAAACTTTAACCCCAATGGCTTCAATAAATCCAGTGATTCAAAGGAAACCATATTATCTTGTAATATGATATTTAGTTTGCAGTTTTCTCTATCAGAATACAGGGAAAGAAGCAGTAACTAGGCATTGGCAGTAGTCTTTTCTAAGAGTAAAAATTATTTTTTACCTCAGGATAGATATCATTTACTTGATTGGCATAATCAACTGATAAAAAAAACCCAAAATTTTTTAGTTTTCCTCTTTATTTCTGCATCCCAAAGGTCAACTTTTATCTTCATTCTTCTTTATACACCACATACCTACACAACATCAACTACTCTTCAATAGACACAATTCTCTCCAGACACAAAGGAAATGCAAAGTCCAAGTATTCAGACAATTCCTTTCTAACTGTTCAAAGTTTTGTTTTGTTTAAAAAAAAGAAGCAAAATAAAACAAACAAGACTAAACCAATCAGCCGACCAAACAAGAAACCCACAAACCAATACTCAACAAAACAAGCAAACAAACAAAATCCCCATAAATAAAACAGTGCATAGATACAATATTAGGATTCATGCCTGACAAGCAGTCACTTACCAGACTAAAACTGTTTATCCATCTGAGCTCAATTATCATGTGCAGGTTTTCCAGCTATATTATTTCAATTTATTTTATTCATCATTCCTAAGACTAAAGATGGATGTTATGGAGATAAGCATCACCCTCAGGTCTTCCCACACCAAGCCCTAGAGTGGAGCAATGACCTTTTTATCTGATCACACACATGTTCCAGATTAACAAGACAAAGGCTCATCTTGGCATAAAGACAAGTCCTACAGCACTGAGGAGTGTAGTTTCTTATAGTCTACTTTTGGGAATCCAGCAGCTCAATTAAAGTTTGAAAAAATCATTGTGACTAAACTTGCAGTAAAACTTAAGAATTTGTCACAAAATATATGACTCTGGTTTTCCCAGTACAGCAAATCCCTGAAAGATTTGTACAACCAAAATTACAGGCATGATATTTATTCCTCTGTCTTGGCCACTATGTCCTAACAGTTTTATATTTATCCATTTCTCACACATTTGTTTCTTGCCTTCATAAGGGAGACAGACACAGATTGGAAGCCCTTAGTTTATGAGATGCATTACAGCATGGCAGAAACATAATGGACAGAGAGAGCTTTATGTTTTCACTGTCTACAAAGCACTTTTTTTTTTTTTTTTCCAAGCCAAAAGTTACCAACATTCTTCCTCATTTTACTCTACTAACATAAAGCTTTCTGAAGTAAAATCTAGAAAACCTCCCAACAAGAAATATGCCATCTTTCTTCGTTATCAATAATGATAATAGTATGCTTATTTTAGCCTTTAACCATACACTTGTACCCTTAATAAAATTGTTCAGTATTTTGAGGGCTCACATTTCAGCCTTTGGCCTCTCCAGTATTCTCCATCAGATATGTCTGTTCACTTCCCACAGATTTTCCTTTCACTCAAAATGTACTGCTTTAATTTGACACATTTGCCTTGCAACTAATCTTCCGAAGTTTGGCTTCTCTGCTGTGATTATATCTCCCATTATCCTCCTTTCTAACCATTAATTTTAATTAATTAATCAGAATCTGCAATTGACAAATAGAGTAGTCACAGCATTGTAGGATACTCGAGAGGGAAACAGGAATCCTTGATTTGCTCCATAGTCATCTGCTGCCCTTTTAGGTTGTTTTCTAATTAACAACATGGTTTATAGTATATCTCCTTAAAAAATTGTCTCAATCATAACCTTAGATCATCAAAACTAAAATAAAACTACTAGTAAATACACAGTAAAGACCAATAGAAATTAAGGCCAGTTCTGCAGTCACTGTGGTTGAAAATTTCCAAGGCTGGAAACAATCCAACAAACCTTTGCCTCCACTGGAAAAAAAAATTACCTATACTGCTGGTATAGGTAATTGGGAACTACCAATTAAGTATATTGAGTATTGAGCATTAAAAATAGCAAAACTCTACAATGTTTAACATTTAGCAAGTACAACTTTGTATCGATAGTGAAATAGTCAAGTATTTTACATGTCACAGTTATTTTAAAAGACATGCTTTTGAACTTAAACTCTGTGTTTTCTGTATCAGATGCACTTAAGAAGGCACAGTGGCAGTATTTTATGACTATTTATGATTTTTCCAGATCTGAATTTACATTTTCCACATCTGGATCTTTTTTTCTCCATAATTGCTATTCCTTTATATAAAACTTAATTACAAAGGTTAAAAAATGTTTTAATATTCTACTAGATATTACCTAGTATTATGCCACTTACATAAAAATGCTTGGACAAAAAAAGAATCAGATTAATGTCAATTTAAAAATGTAATTGAACAATGTATGACTGGGGCATGACTTATCAAAGTACAACTCTCATGAAGACTGAAGGAAGCTCAAGGCAGAGTGACAGCTAAGAACACACCATGGTTTGACTTGGAATTTAATAGTGTGAGAGGTCAGAAAGGGAAAGACAGCAGGTGGTGGTGTAGAAAGTATCCTTAAGGACTGCTAACAGAACTGAAAAGATGTATGGCATGTAATTTTTATTATTATTTATAACTACCAAAGATCATGAATGGATCATAAATTACAACCTACAAAAATTAATTCTCCAGGAAACAATTATGAACATAATAAAAGTGCACATGAAGCACAGAAAAACTCTAGTTTCTGGAAAGCTGGTGGTCTTAAGACTGGCCTTACATAGAAAAGATACCAAGGTGCCTGTCTATAATGATGGGAAAAAAAAGAAATATACTTTCCTGGAAAAAGAAGATAGTATTCAATGCTATGCTGGAGAGAAAGACTCAAGAGACCTCCATTTCTTTAAATTAATCCTTCAGCTCATGGATATAATTTCAGGCTTCCTGGATAGAATCTCAGTCAACAGACTTCTGCTAATAGCCAAACCTCTTTCAGTTACAGGGGAAGCAGCACTACAGATACAACTGAGATTCAAAATTTAGCACACTTTCTACAGCCCTAATTAACTGCAAAATTTGGATGATGTCCAGAGCTGCAGTCCTTAGCTTAAAAGTCTGCCTATAACAGAAGGATCTGTATTAAATCCAAGTTAACCCAGAATACAATTATAATGCAGAGCACTTGTACTCATTTTAACACAGAGAATATTGCAGACAGAAAATGTAGTGGGTCTTTTTTGATAGCCCTTGGTTTTTTCCATTGGAAAATTTCAGTTATAAAAAATGCCATTCTTTCTAAGAGTGAATCTGAGAAAATTATTACCCTCATGCTAAAAACACTTTCTTAAAAATTGAGATAATGTATTGCAACTTCCAGGAACAAAGGGAACCAAGCAGTAAGCCAGGTTTTACATCAGAACTATTTCTTTAGACATTTCCATAGGAAATGGTATGCCTTAATTTCAGCAGAAATATACAGCACACAGACTTGTAAGACTTAGAATCATAGAATCATAGAATTATTTAGATTTGAAAAGACCTCTAAGTCATTGAGTCCAAGCATAAACCCAGCACTCCCAATTCCACCACTAAACCATGTCCCCACGTGCCACATCCACATTGATTTTAAATACCTCCAGAGATGGGGATTCACCCAATTCCCTGGGCAGCCTGTTCCAATGCTTGACAACCCTCACAGTGAAAAAATTCCCCTAGCACAACTTGAGGCCATTTTCTTTTGTCCTGTCACTTGGTACCTGTGGGAAGAGACTGCCTTTAACCTGGCTACATCTTTTCAGGTAGTTGTAGAGAGCAGTAAGTTCAATGACATCTTATGTCAGATCCAATGAGACACTTTGGTTTTCGAGAGTTCATCATGACATTAGAAGCCTTATCCACACAAATAAGGATTAGAAAATTCATTTATTTTGCACAGAGAACCTTAGTGTTGCCATTTCTTAACTTTTTAGGCCCTATTTCTAGTTTCCATTATCTACATATGGAATTATTCAGCATAAGAGGCATATATTATAGAACTTGGTAATTCAGAGAAAGAAATCTTCTATTCAAAAAAAGTCTCCTAAACAAAAATTGTCAGAAAAAATTATTTGTGATCAAATTCTAAAGAATTCGATTCTAATGAATTTAATTAAATAAATTTAATTCTAAAGAATTAAAAAACTTAGAGTCATGAAGCACTGTCCCAAAAGTCAGAAATTAATTCCCTCAAAATGCAATCAAAGTACACAACTATTTTCAACAGGGAAAAATCCATCTATAGAGAAAATTGTGGGTGTATGAAACATAAAGATACCTTATTCTTGTGGATTTTCTGCTCCTTTGGAAAAGACTGTTGTATACAAGATGCATCCAATAGCTACTACTGTCATTCCATTGCCATTTAATTACTTCATCTATAAAACTCTTTCATCATGCATACACAAGATTATCAGTTTCTTTTACAGCCCATTAGTGTACCCCTGATACTTTTTCTGAAAGTGGATTAATTCAAAGGACAGCATGTCAGCGGGGTAAGCAACTCACGCAGAGCCCAGACCTTTGCTGCACATCAATACACCAGTTTTCTGTAACTTCAGGAGTGCATGATTATGATTCTCTACAGATTCAATCAGAAGGGGTTCTGAAGAGGTTTTCATTTCAATTATGCATGCCTCATTATCATACCTTTAGTGAAGCAGAAGGTACATTACAAGGTGAGAGTCAAAAACAGTGAGATGAAAAGCAGAAAGCGTAAGCATCTTAGAAGGATTTCTAAATTAGTCTGAAATAATTCATAGTAATAATTATCACCCTTTATACAACACTGCATTTTTACATTGCCCTTTACAATCAGCTGTCAGAGCACCTTTCACAGGAGGGCACATAGCCTCAGCAAAGAAAGCAAGCAGTTCTTACTGGGAAGACAAAGTTAGACGGTATCCTGTGATTCAGTGGGACTGAAGAAGATTTTTAACCTGTATTTCTGAGGTTGAAGTTAGGTGCTCAGGAGAGTCCGTAGTGGAGAGGAAATGGGGCATTGTTATGAAAGAGAGAACTGATGGAGGCAAAACCTTAGGCTAACAGAGGGAGCTAAAACAAGAGTGATGTACCATATCATTAGGAGATATTTGGAGCACGATACTGAGGTTCACAAATCAGAAACTACAGCAAGGTTTGGAAGGGAGATAAGAAACTTAACTCTGAAGGTAAAAGAACACAAAAGGATTTAAAAAGAGAAACTATGTGGTTAGAAGAATATAACTGTATTTCTTTCAGACTGGTACTCTGAAATGCAGAATGAGTACATGAACAGAGAGGAAAGAGAGGATGGATATATATGAAGAGACTGACAGAAAAAGCATTTGAGAAAAAGAAAAGAGGACTACAACAAGGAAAGAAATGTAAAGGTGATAATTCATGAAGACAGAAAGTAGATGAAGAAAAAGAGTCATGCACTACGACAAAGATGCCTGAGATAGCAGAAAAAGTATAAGGAAATAACAGAGAAATCAATGTTTAAGAGTAAGAATGCATGTTAACGAGCAAAATACAGGGAAACCTGATTGCAGATATCTTAGAACATGGCTGAAAGAGGAACTCTTCACTTACACACACACAAAAAAAAACCCAAAAACAAAGCAAAACATGAAGGCAAAGAGAAAGAATAAACTTTCTATGCAAACAGAAAAAGAAAAAAAAACTTCTTCACATATTTTTTTAATTAGGTGAAGGTCATGGGTAATCTACTTATGGGGAAAAAAAAGAAAAAATGAAAGAATATATGAAATATAATCTCCTAATGGATCAAAAGGATAAAAATTGCAAAGTGAAGGAAGGAAAGAGCAAGAAAGGAGGTGTTAAAAAGTGTACAGCTAAGGGATCATGAAGATGAAATGTATGGTGTCATATGTATATGTATATGTAACAGAAAAGAGATGAAAGTAAAGGCTAGGGGAGGTAATAAAAAGACTATTTCTGGGTATCAAATTTAAAACTGCAAAATTTTAATAGATTATTCAGCGCACTTATACCATGAAACCACATTTTTGGATGGGGCTTTGAGGAACCTGGTCTAAGGGAAGGTGTCCCTGCCCATGGGAGGGGGCTTGGAATCAGATGGTCTTCAAAGATCCCTTCCAAGCCAAACCATCCTTTTGTTCTATGATTCTACTCCTAAGCTCTAAGACACTGCTAACAAACCCAATCTATTATTAAATGGATGTGCTGTTGCATAACAGCCAAATATTAATTAAACAAAAGAGTAAATATATAACAGCACAATATGCATTTAAAAAGCAGTAAAAAGAAGTGCTGCAGAGACCCTTCCTCTGCTGCAAAAGGAAAATAATTGAAAACTAAGTATACGTTTGAAATGTGAACTGTATAAGCTAAGTACTATGGCAGATGCCTACCTTTAACTTCTGTTAGACACATTTCAGAATATCTTCAACAGATTTAAGGAAGGGTCTGCTGGTTTCTGAATTCTTCTCCTGAATAAATGATCGACCTTACAGATCAATCAGTGACCTTACAGACCTGACTGACCTACACAAAACACAAACTTTTAAAAATTAGTAATATTGGTAATAATAATGAACATTTTAATCCTGTGGACTCTCAGCATTCAGATACCAGCTGGATATGAGTCAAAACATGCACTTAGATCCCTCACTAAGATGAATATACTATAATGGTAAAACAGTGATACAATAAATAAGGCACTTCTACTAATAGGAACGGGCATAAAGACTTTGAAGAAAAATGAAAAGTGTTTGAAAAGTTTGTTTGCTTGATAGAAAACAGTGTTCTTCCCACTGTCACAGCAACAATGCAATGTGCTGAAGTTTTCTATCAAAGGAAACATTTACTAATTAATTATTTTAATTGGTGTCATAGTAAAAGCAGTGCTGTAAAATACTAATAAATTATAATACATATTAAATAAATCATGATACAATGCAAAACTTGCAAAAAAATAAATCAAATGTTTAGAATGGGTGCACATGAGACAAAAAAATCCATGCCTACTTAAAATGAATTATGTAAGTTCTCAAGTGTACAATTTTGTTCAGAAATCATAAAAAAAGTAACAAATTTTCAAAAATCAGTGATTTTTTACTTCTTTAGTTGAGATATTCATCAATTTGCACTGTCAAGCAACTTTGGCACAAAATTTTCAATATATGCTTTTGACCCAGTGAACATAATTGAATTAGTATTTGTTAAATCTTTTTCATAGGATTATTCATTCAAAACACTCCACTGTGTACATTGACACTATCTTTCTGGTAAAAAAAATAAAAATACAACAAACAACAAATCAAAACAAAAAAACCTACAAGTAGCTAAATAAGTCCTCCACAGCAGCCAAAAGAGATTTCTTTATTAGGAAGTGAAATGTTAGTGTACTTTCTTAGTTACTACTGACAGTTTAGCAAGAACAAATGTAGCATTCAATTTACTTATGTGTTCATACATCTATATAAAATAGTTCTATTCTGCTGCAACAGTGTAATGGTGGATATATTTACCATGTAAAATTATTTAGAGCAGTGGGATTCAAAAAGTAGGGCAAAATGCTCTTCATGTTCCCACAAAGCAATTGCAAGACAACTGACAAACAAAGTGAACTTCTTCTTGTTCCTCTATCATAACAACATAATCTGAATTGGCCAGTGATCCTCAGTTAAAACTACGACAGCTCTTCAAGGTCCATGAGTCTTTATAACTTTAACAACACGATATGAAACTAATTTCACACATGTCAATCTCAGTAGTTACCACAGTCTTGAAAATAAGCATTCAAAAAATGCCACTGATATGGAGGCAGGACCTAACCAAGGAAGAAAGGAAGGAAAAAAGGAGGAAAAATCAGAATAAAACCTACACAATTATTAATTAGATTTAGATCAAGAAAATGCATTGTCCTTGCCACACTTCAGAGGCTTTATGGTCCTTATTAAAATAAATTTCCCCAAACCTTTCTAGAATACTAAAAATTATCTAATTGGATGTTCAACAGTTCAGGGCTCTAATGGTCTCGTGGTTTAACATGGTTTGTTTATCACAAGTAAGTAAATAAATGGTGAAACTAAGCTACACTGATGTTTAAACTCTTCATTTCTAATAAATGAAAGTAATGAAACATTGACAGAGCTCCTGATGTGGTGAAATTTGAGGTTTAGTGTATTATTTTTTTTTTTAATAAATCAGATGAGGTTTATACCACTTGTATCCTTTCAATATAAATACAGAACACATCTGTTTGGCTAAGCTTCTAAGGACTAATAAGCTCCACTGCATGTCTCTTGTGTTATTAATATTTACATATTAATGTAAAAATCCTATTTTACTTATTAGAAATACCCTGTTTCCTGCTTCTAAGGATTTTTGAGATATCTAAACATTTGTCTTTGTGTACCATAGAAAACTAACAGAGAAGGATGGGTGTACATCCCACATCTGCCACACACCAGAATGTTTTACAAATTTCATCTTCAAAGCTTTTTTTCTTCTCCTCGATCACTTATGTCTATATCTACCTACACAGTTTGGAGTAGATCTTTCAGTTCTGAGAGAATACATGCCTATTTCACAGAAAGGATAAAAACAACAGTGGCTTGCACCACAAATCAAGGCAGAACACAAAGGAATGTATGGTACGTGCTGCTCATGCCTTACCAGCCAGAAACCTGTACATGATGTAAACTTCATGATCCTAATCATATAAGGAAAGGAAAAGCATGATCAACTTGGAGACCTCAGGGAAGACAGAATGCTAACTCACAACCTGTTTTCATCAAGATTAGTCTTAGATGAAATTTATAGTACCATTAAGCAAATAATTAACAAATGCTTTGACCTGAAAAATTTCTCCAAAGACGGCATGCTCGATAAAGCCCAAAACTACTCATGCTAAAGAGTAATTATGAGAGACAGAGGAGATATCCAAAATCTGAACTACCCTCAGGTTCTTGGGATCCAAGGATTCTTAAAATAAAAGAAAATTCTGAAGTTTGTAACTAGCATAAATATAAAATCATGTTACTCTCATTGTACTCCTTCTGGCCCTATAAGACTTTGACATACCCATATGAACCTATCACTTTTTCAAGCACTTAGCACTTCTATAAGAAAAAGGCAGGAGGAAAGAAACAGGTATCCAGCTTTCACTGATTTGATGTTCTTATTCTGTTTCTAATCTCTAAATTTTGTGAGTTCCAGCATACACAAATGTGAAAAGCAAGAAAATCCCAGGAAAAGAAAGGACTTTTTCAGGTTGAGGGAGTTTTGTTTTAGGGGTTTTTTTGGTGGGTTTTTTTTGTTTGTTTTGTTTTGTTGTACTTTGAAAATGCCTGTATGGCCAAGGCAGTTAAGTAGTCAAAGAAACAATATATTGTGAAAACACAGTATTTGTTGGGTTCTGAAAGGAAATGCAGGAGAGGAAAAAGACATTTAGAACCTCTGCCAGGTCTTTACAGTAGGTAATAGTAAATTCATGGAAATAAGAGACTTCAACATGCACATAATTTACTTCTGAACACAGAGCACACAGTCTGTGCTTTGCAAAATGGGTTTCTCTTACAGAGAAAAATCAACACACTTATTGATGCACCAATGTCCCCCTACCATCTCCCAGAAAGGAACTGCTGCACAGACAACTTAGAGCCTTGTTGGTTGCTGCAGGAAATGCACAGAAAGATCCTCTACCGTTTGTGGACCTTCTTCCCCCATTTTGCAAGTAACCTGTTTTCCATGCTCTGGACATCCCAAGCTCCAGCCATAGCAAGTTCCAGCAAACAAAACCTACCAATTTTAACAGTTTTAGGCATAAAATATTATAATAATGGAATATTTTCTAATGTTGCTTTGGAAAAAAAAAAAAAAGGCATAATTCTTTCTTAAATCTGAGACTTCTGGCTAAATAGTAAAACTGAGTGATACATAACACACAATCTGAGTAAGAAATAAGATATACACTTTCACAACTTGTAATGAATATCATATCATATTTAGAACTTTTGAACCCTACAGTTCCTAGGTCTTAGTAGCATGTGGGGTAGGAGAGAGGCAAGTGAAATATTAGACTAGCAAGCTGTTGTGAGTTGACCCCAGAAAGCAGCCAAACAACCACACAGTCTTGCTCTCTTCCACCCACAGTGGGATGAAAGGAAACTTGGGGATTGAGACAAAAATTGTTTAATAAGTGAAACAGAAGTTTAAGAAGAGAGAAACAAAACAAAATAAGTAATGCAAAGCCAATCATTCACCATTTCACATGGGCAGATTGATGGCCTGTCCTAAGACGGACTAAACACTTTTTTTCCTCTTTCTCTTGCTGAGCATGACACTATGGCATGAAATATCTCAGTTTGGGTCATCTGACAACTGGTGTGCCCTCCCAGTTCTTGCTCCACACTAATCTATTCACTGTGGAGAAAGAGTAAGAGAGAACGCTTTGATGCTGTTCAGCAATAGCCAAAACATCAGTGTGCTATCAGTACCATTTTGGTCACCAATCTAAAATACAACCCCATACCAACTCCTGTGAATAAAATTAACTCTATCCCAGCCAGGCTTGGTCCATGAGAGATTTCTGAGGAAACACAGCCAGAGGTAAATGGAGACAATAATACCTTGCATCTTTGCACTAATCCCACTGCATTCTACTTCACAGCAAAAGGCGTTCCTGATACATGAACATTTTTGCTAGTAAGTACCACTTTGTCAGTTTGATTTGTGATATTCTGTTATAAATTATATTGGTTTCCTAATTTAGACTTGACTTTTCTTAATACTTTTATTAGTCTTTCAACACTAGGTCTGAAATCTAGTTTGATTTGACAAAAATGTTTTTATCTAAAGTTCTAGGGTGAAAGATCTTCATGCACACCAACTCAAACACTCCTCACACAATCGATTAAGTCTTCCTCACAGTGAAGATACTCCACCTGAAAAATCCTTTTGTTCCTTAACTTTTAAAAACAAAAACCTCAAAAGAGTAACAGTTTCTTACCATCCCATACCCAGGGCCATATGAACACATGGCAACTCTACATACACGTGTCTATTCAATTTATCAGCAGTCTACTGCCAGCTCAACAGAAACAAGACTGTGCCTTTACATTTTGGAAGAAGTTGCTATACAATTGTCACAGAATTTTAAACTGACAGTAATTTAAATCTATTTTGAACAACAATTAACTGGTAGCTAGCTACAGAATATGTGAGATACCAGAGCAAAACCTAGGGAACAGATGCACAAATAAAGGAATACAGAGTACAAGAGGCATCACTTTTCAGGGTTAAGCAGAAAATGAAGCATGCATGCACTGACCTTTCACTTGGATCCACATGGCCATCTAAATTGAATTTAAACTAGATACAAGATCCGTACAGTCCAATTTAATTTTATGAAGCAATTTTTCAAACAACTATGTGCCAGTTACAATATACAAAATGGAAATTGGGTACTGAATCTTTCGTTGTAACAACTACATTCTAATTTGTCTGTCAACTCTGTTGCTAGTTGAAGTGTGTCTATTAATCTATTTGTGTTTGGATCAATTCCATTTTCCTAATTTTCTGGGCAGCTTTCACAGAGACTCTATATTTCCCAAAAAGTACCTCCCACAGCACACACTTTCTTCTGTCTTCCCATATGTTCCATTTTCCTTCAAGATAGCTCTGGTCTAGTGCCCAAGGTTAACATGTTCCTGTCACAGACTAGTTGCACAACTATTGAATTCTTCTGGATCTTCAGAGACAGAAAGCACCTGATTTACTCTGGTGAGCAGGAATTCCCTCATTCAGTAAAGTGCTTGGTAAAAGAAAGAGAAAATAATATTTTTATTATTTTGAAGGTTTGTTTTTATACTATTTCCTAATGATTTTATATCAATGCCTTTGAAGAAATTAAAGCAAACAGTAAAATCAGGTTAATACATATCTACAGTAAGCATAGGGTACAGATACGTTAACAAGGATAAGAACTCTGTGCATGATTAACTAGTTGAGTGCAGACCACTATTTTCTGCAGTATTTCAGATTTCATTACCAAAACAGGACGACCACAACTGACTCATTATGCTAAATGTGTAGTATGGATGTTCAAACAGGTTATTCAGATTGTCATTTTTTACCTCTGGGCTTTTTTAATGGAATACTGGATTTTAGAGAATACTTTGTTGTTAGGAATACAGACAATTCCAGGAGACTATTGATCCTCAGGAACACAGTAGTGCTTGTCTTCATAATTATTTTGGCTGCTGTAAGATAGATTTGCATCATGTTGTCTCTTTCACCACTGACATAATAGCACTAATACCTCTTATTCAAATACCTCAATCACCAAAGCAATTGATGATTAGTGCTAGCTTGATGTAGGAGTCCTAAGCCACACGTGTAATAGTTATGGAAAAGGAATGGCAGATATGTTTTGGAAACAGACTGGATTGAAGGTCACTAAAATTATGTTTTGTTATCAATTCTGCTTGCAAGGGTTATACAAGAGAAACCTAGTGGGTGCACAGCCATACAGGACAACACGAATGCTGCCTTCTGCTCCTTTACAGTTGGTGGAGAGACAGGAACATCCGCAGCACAGTCAACTCCATCCAAATCTTGAGTGCCAGAGGATGCTCTCTTTCCTTCTACTGCAGGGAAGCTCAGAGTAGTCAGTAGACACACCACCCTCAAACTTTTACCATTAGAGACGACTAATCCAGGCCCCAGTGTTTTGCTATTCTCTTTCATTCTCTCTGGATTAGATTTCTTGTTCTGTTGTATCCCAATTAATGGGTTTACCACAATGATGGGTCTGCCCAAGAAAAGGTTCTGCAATTTCCTACCTGCTTAAAGGTGAAAGAAAATGAACAGTGAATTGCTTCTTCTCTGAATGGGTACATCAGTAAGAAAGACAGGGAGGAAACCTTTCCTTATAACAGTGATACACTGAAACATTGTTAAACATCGCAATGTCAGCAAATAAGTCAGAGAAACCCAGGCTCACACTTTATACACAATCATAAGTCACCTCGGATGGTCACCTCGGATTTGAGGCATTGGGTTTTTTCTTTGTGGCAGGGACTCAAAGTAATTATCTTGACCATGGCTGTAAAGCACAGATAACTAGCCCATTAAAGCTGAAAGGAAAAACAAGTTGTTTGGAATGAATGATTAACTCAGATGAAAATACAAGCAAATGCATTACTTGATAGGTATATGTGTGGTTCCCAGAAGAAATAAATACAGAAAAAATATTATGAACAGCGGGTTCGTTACTGCATTTACAGCAAGGAGGGTAGATTTTCATCATAATCATCACAACCATTACATCAGAGTCAGAAAGACACTTGATTCACTGCAGATTTAAAAGCCTAGTGAGAGCTAAATAAAGTAGATTAAGTATTTTCAGATTTTTAGAATAACCTCAGTCAATGGAAATGTTAAAAGTTTTGCTCAGATAAGACTTAAAGAAGGTGGTTAAACAAGTTAAGCAAACTGCTAAATTATGAAACTTTGAGATTCTTTTGATGGAACAACTGCTATCTACATCACTAAATAATTCTCTTATATTAAACACACATTTTATCCACATCAAGTAATGAAAAAAACTAGCAAATAATTTCTAAGAAAAACTAATATCTTTACTCATCCAAAAATATTTTAAAATATTGAAGATTGTATCAAATTCTCCCCATCACTCATAGCTATAGGGAAATGTTCTCAAGTGACAGTTTGAAGGAGAAAAATTATCCTTTTCTACCACAAAATCTCTCCACCACAGAATACTGTACTTGAATAAAATGCTAACAGAGTAATGTTCAAAGTTTTAAACATTTTCTTTGATGACATGTTCCTTCTAGTCAAGGAAATCATGACAAGTAAGTTAGAAAATGTCTCTTCTCTTTCAGAGCAATTCACCACTGACAGTGGTCTGTCATTCCCATGAGCTTCCACTTTCCTTTCAGTCAGACAAACAAAATACCCAACTGCCATCTCAGCTGTTTTACTCCTCACCAGCAGGTTCCCTTCTGAAGATTTCAGTCATTTCTGTGACACTGCTGTCTCTCCCACTTAACAAACAAGTCACGCTTCCGCCTTGGAAGATGGAGTGATATTTTTATACTACAGTGATTAAAACAGACAAGTGTACAATCAGTCTTTAATCAGAAGATAGTCAGCAAAACAATGCCAAAGAGAACTGATGCAGGGCTTTTATGCTGGAATTTACCATGCATGATTTAACACCCAACAGGTAGACATCTAGCTTTAGCTCCCCTTTCAGAGAAAGTTCCCCTAGTTCAGAGAAAAGCATCAGCATCTCCAAGAGTGATTCATTCCACCTAGCTTAGATACATCCTTTAGAAGGAATCAAATCTTCTATGACATCTTCTGGGTATAACTGAGACCAATGCCCGTTAAGATGCATCAGGAAGTTGTACCGTTGTACAGCATGTATAGAATTAATCATAAATCTTCATATATGAATGAGTGTTAATTACTAAATGGCTGTATAGCAATTGTTCTGTGTGTAGTGTGTACATACATAGATAGGTCTGTGTATATGTGTGTACATGCAGCTATTCATATGTATTTTGAATAGTCACATCAGAAAAGATCTGCGTAAGTGAAACATATTTGGAGCAGGACAGGAATCAACCCTACTTTTTCAGTTTGGCTTGTTTATTATTATATTAATTAGTAAAGTATTCTGGAAAAAGATACTAACCTTAACATAATGGCATAATTTAGTCATGGAAGATATTTTTCATAACCCTTTAAGTACTTGAAGATTCTGCATTTTTAGGTTTGGGGGTTTTTTGTATTTTGCTTATTTTGCAGGTTTTTTGCTTTGTTTTGGGTTTTTTTCCTTTTCTATTATTTTATAAAAGTAGAGTCTTTGAAGGGTTTTAACAATATTTCAGAAATGTTTCATGTTCAGCAGTGGAAGTTATGATGTAGCATTTCCCACCTACATAAATTTGGCTTTATCATTTTGAAGTGATCGCAGGGATCCCAGAAAGATGATAGGTTCAGTACCCTGATGAAAGTTAGAGCTTCTGTCCGATCCAAATAGCCATAAGTAAGGATCACATTGTTTAACACAACCTTATCTGCCACATATATTCAAGCTGGTGGGAGAAATTGTTGCCATGACATGAACCTAAAGAGATACAAAAAATTAAGGTACTGAAATAAGGTGAAAGAAGAAAAGACTGGCCACAGAAGTTGTAAATTATTTCCTGTTGCATGTAACCTGTAGAGCTGGTGCACAACCTGGGGCTGATCAGAATTATGAGAACATGTGGTTCTTCTCTGTTCAATTCTTAATAAGCAAATAAATAACAATATAATTATATAATTGCATGCTTTCCAATAATTCAAGACAAATGTTCCGAGTATTCATTTTTCTCCAGTTTGTTTACTATATTCCATGCTGTTAGCTTTGTAGAGAAGAATGAAAAGCAAACACAGAACAAAAAGAATAAAGTATCAAGGCAAATGAGGACACCATACAAAGCGGCAATGCAAAATCAAATTAAAAATACAAAACAATAACATATTGCAAAAATAAGCATTTGGGGAACACCCCTGCACAGAATTAGAGTATAATTTAGTTTCCCTCAGCATCTCAGTGACATTGTGAAGGTTTGGTTTTTCTTAAAAAAAATAGCACAAGTTTTAATAATGCCTACCACATTTTACTGTGCGCTGAACTAGGCAGAACTTTATGCCATTTCTGAAATCTTACAGCATTATCCCATAATTTGAGTTTTGGTTCATGAAACACAAAGATATTTTCCAGATTATTAAACTAACTTACTTAAAAAATGTGTAGAGGTTCTAACTCCATTTGTCAATTTTTAACTGTGTTTAAAAAAAAAAAGATGCAACTAAGATGTATCATTTAGATTATGACAGCATCTAACACATAACATGCAATTTTTAAACTACAAAAAGGTGATTCATAGCACATAATAAAAAGTTCTAAAACTACAGATGTGATATGAAAACATACACAAAAGAACAACAACAACAACAAAGTCATAACATTTATAACTTAGTAGAAGAGCTTTCAGTAGCACAGACTTATTAAGCATTTGTTCTCATGATGCTTTCTCTTATTTATTTATTTTGGCTTTGAATTATACACATTATTTTCATCTCCATCTGTCACAAAGCAACATTTGCTCCCATTTAAAATTTTATCATTCTCTGTTTCCTTCACATCATTAGCATTTCTTTTTCCATTAAGTAGAAGTAGCATGTTAAAAGACCAGTATTGCCAGTATGAATTTTGAATTTGAAACACCTTACAGGGTGTAATGCTTCACATTCTCATTACAGCTAATGTCCTTTTTAAAGGAGAAAACAGTTTTGTGCAAAACCTTTGGGGTACATACTGCTATAAATTTGCAAGGACAGGGAGAAAGAAAACACACCAATGGTTATTCCTGGTGAAAGGAATATGGTTAACTGGGACAAGAAACAAAGGGACAAGACTCAAAGAAACAAATAATACCTGTTAGAGGTACTTATAGATACACATCTTATATGTCATACAACTAAGTCAGAAATTAAAAGATGACTGACAATACTTGAACTCCATGTGAAGTGAATAAACCAAAATCTGATTGAGGGATTTATCTGCATTTATTTAATTCTAACCCTAAAATGAAATTGTGAACTCTTGTGAGATTGATTTAAGCAATGCCATTGAATTCTACAGATCCAGAAAAATTTCAAGATATAGTTCAGATACTCTAATCAACTTCATTGTTTAACCTGACAACATTTAAGTGACAAGACTGTCTTTCCCTTAATTCAGTCAAGTCATCAGAACCAATCCTGTCATTACTTGATGTATTTATCTTACAGATTTCTACAAGTAGCATAGTCAAGATCACACAGATGCTGGTATTCCAGAAAAAAAGGGGTCTTTTTTATATTTTCACAATCAGAAACTTCATTTTCACGTGTAATAAAAACTGTGGAGTCTTAAAATTCTTTGAACTTAAGAAGTTCAATTTTTTTTCTGTAGTATTTGACAAGCAACCCTCAAATTTTTGATATCAGTGATCATTCTCATCATCTGGACTGGAAATATATGCTTTTCCTTAAGTACTAAAGCTTAGGCTCAAAATTCCTACAGGATGCTTTTCATTGTAAAATTAAGATTAGCTTTGAAATTATCATAGGCATTAAACAGCCACTTTACAAGGAGTTCCACATTCCCAGTTTCAATACTGTAGGCACTGATGATGGGGTTTTTTTTCCTTCTGAAAGACACAGGACCTCAAGCCAAATGAATCTCAAATTGAGATTAAGATGAGTCAATGTGACAAGTTTTCACTCAACTTCAAATATGCAGCTGTCCACTACAAACTGTAAAGTCAAGAGACAACTCTCCAGCAGATGAATTAGACTCACACTTCATAAGATGTCCAGACGGATTGCAATTTCAGAATAGCAGAAGGCTTAGCAGAAGAAATTCTGACTGCAGTACAAACAGCGAGTTGCACACACTGCTTCTGATGACAGCTGATGAGTGACCAAGAAGAGCATTGTCAAGCATTGTCCATGTGCTGAAGCCATAGTACTTCCCACATTGCCAAGGAGAACATAGAGATGGCAAGAGCTAAACATGGGAATCAACATGCTGGAAATCCAAATGCTCTGGTTTATATGGAAGGAAGATAAACCACACATCCTCACTTGCAGAAGCTGGGCAGGTACCACTAGAAGACAATAAACAGCAACTACAAGATAAAAACACCAGGAAATTCTGGGCCCACTTTGGAATCAAAACATTCTACACAATTTGTGACTTGTGCTGTCTTTTCCTGAATAGTTTCTGATGACTTTTTAGAATACATAAGGGTACCTCTTGCCCTTTAACTTGCAAGTTGTTCCCTTTCCTGCATGAAACACCAGCAGTCATAAACCTCATTCTACTCCTTTTTCTCTGTTCTGCAGAAATACAGTGTCCATGATTCATTTAGGTAGTTTTATTGTGTCTTTTATCATAGTAGCCAAAATCTAATTCTAGGCTTTGTAAACTGAGATTTTGCTCAGATAAACAAATTCTGAAAATCCATAAGAACTAGATGGACCCGTGTGACCACGCTGAACAACTGAGCTCCACTTGTCCATAAATGGAAGCTGTATAGTTTAGATCAGACATTAGTTGTATTAAGTGTTTCTTCTACTTGTCTAACTTTCTCAACAGCAGGAAAATTATATCTAAATTCTAATTCATCCTGTTCCAAGAAATAATTCTGCTTCCTTTCATTGTGACAATTTCAAAGCTGGCATGACTGATTATCGAAATTCCTAAACCTTCTGTACACTAATATTCTACCTAAAACTTCATCTGCGTATTAAGTGTCACTTGTAAGACAAGACCCTTTTCCACCTGCTGAGGAAAATCACACAGCACCCAGCAGTAAGCAGAACCAACACATGAAATATGATAGCAAGATTCCACAACACAAGCAAGATTTAATTCCATTAATTCCTTTTGTGCCCTGAGGTATAATTTGTGATTCATATGGCAAATGCAAACCAGACATTTATAAATGGCAAACAAAAAGGCCAAACCATTTACTGCATTTTGATTTATGGTATGACATTATTTTGCTTATAGAATTTCAGCATAATCAGGAAATTTTCAGAAAACAGCACCAATTGCTCAAGCTTTATGCAGTGAAACACATATATGAAACAATTACAGAATCCCAGTTAATAGCTAGTGCATCATATTTATTAATTCTTTCAGATTATCAGTCTGTTTTCCTCTACCTCTATTTTCATGCTTGCCCTTAAGAACATTTTAATTTCCCAAAGCTCAACTGAATTACTCAAATGCTTGATTTTAAGTTCACACATGTTTGCGAGATTAGTGTTTTAGCCTTGTCTTTTCACACACCATGCAATGCATGGCATATAATGAAACAGTCTATGAAGCCCTGAAGCAGTGGGCCTTTGTATCTCAATCTTCATTCTGTGAATTGTTCATCAGAGAACTCATTCAAAGTGCTTCTGCCGTGGTATCGAATGCCTTCAGTGGCTAAACTCTTTATTTGCTATCTCAGACCCTGAGATTTCTACTGTGCACAATCATGTTAAAATTGTGGCAACACAAGAGAAACACATTATAGTTACACACCCTCAGAGGTATGGACGCAGTTAAAAAACCTTATCCATCTAAATCAGTCATAACAATTAAAGTTAGAAAATAGTGTTTCCCTTCATTACATTGCTGGTTTATTTCTTTACTCTTATATTTCTTACTACTAAAATATTGGATTTAAGGCAGCTTAAAGTTAAGATGTTGAGGAAAAACCTAAGTTGCTCCTCTCCTCTGCTAAAACATTTAAAAGAACTTTTTTTTCTTTTCTGAATGAAACTGGATAGAATTCAGACCTAGCACATATAAAGTTAAAGAAGTTTGAAATGTCTCCTCATAATATCTCCACTCATATCTATGCATTGGTTTGTGCTTGATTTGTGTGTATAGAGAAGGACAAACAAAAAAGATTTTCCAATGTATGGAAAGGAAAAAAAGGAAAAGTATAATTGTCAAGATTTTTATTGTAGCTTCTTTCTCTGACTTCAAGCTTATGTTGTTATGATTTTTTTTAAATCAATCAGGCCTCATAAAAAGAATATAAGTACTTTTGCTGTGTATACCTTAGTCTCAATTTAGAGAGAGTAATTATATTGTCTACAACTTGACATTCGAGTTTCCTATCTTTATGCAAAAATTGTTTTCCAATTTTTATTAAATATATTTCCTTTTTTTTTTTTTTTTTTAATTGAGCTAAAAGGAGTTCATAGAAGTGAGAAACTTAAAGCAGCTCATGGACAGCTTCCAAACATTTCACTACAAAAAAATTCTGCTAGCAATTGTTCCAAAAATTTTTTTCCCTTCATTTTGGCACTCTGGATTAGAATAGAATTGAATTCCTCAATGATTAACTTACTCCCCTTCACAAGAAATCATTAATTCACTAAACAACTTTAATTACTGTTTGGAGCTTACACTCAATCCAATTCAGCACAAACAAATATTTAGCAGTTCAAGATGTTCTTTATTTTAAGCACCTCTGTCTCTACACTTTAGCAGCTAGTTTGTGATAAATATAGACTATTAAATCAAGCTTTTGAGGGTGGGAGAGGAGAGAGAACAACCCAAAAAAACCCAACCCAAACCCATTTCTTCTTAAAAAATTCACTGAATGGATTAAACGAGTGAAATCAAGTTAAATACTGTATTATGTTGCAAGAATGTAAATACATTAAACAAAATTTATTCCAGAAGTCATGAGCTTTCTGTTTACATTCCTAGCTGGTGGGGCTGATATAACTATTTCCTAGTAATAGGAATTCCATCCACTGGATGAGGAGAGCAGGTGAACACACACAAACCCACTTAGGCTCTGACAGATGAGATCATGCAAAAACACAAACCTGAGCTTCCTCTCCTCTTTAAGCCAGCTCTTACACTCACTGGAAATCTCTCCTAGCTCAGGCTCAGGTGAGAAGGTTACAAAGAAGACAAAATCTCAAGGTGTTCTTTAGATGAGAGTAGTTCATCTCTCTGCTTAGCTGATGGTGTTAGCTATCCTGTGTATAAAGTCAATGGGAATTTTGTCACTGGGTTAAATCCTAACTCCACTGAATCCTACTCTGTGAATTGTGAACTGTAATTGATGATGATTTTAACTCTGCAATCTTGCCAAATAGCAAGAAGTGTAAAAATAATGTTGGGGTTTTTAATATATATTCACAGGATTTATATGGTCCTCTTGCAACTTTACTGCTTATTTTGATTTGAATATTAGTTATATTCCAGAAGAATTAATGGAATTATGAAATATCAACAGTTTCCAACTCTCACTTCCCTGAAGACATTATTGAAAAAAACTAATAAAAATTGCAGAGCTTAGGTAATATTCCTTTGTTGAAACAATCCACTGTAATTTAAAACACATTTCAGTCAGTCAAATATTATGGGATAGAAAAATCTAGCCAACGGTCCAAATCCAAACCTGGCATGAAAAGAGACAGCCTGGCTAAGATACATCAAATGCTAGGAAGTCTCCACCATCCTTACATTTAAAACTTCACCTCAAATAGCATTTCGTTTGCAATAATGATGAGGATCAAAAACAACACTTAATTTATAATGGTTAAAACTGTTCTGGGCAGAGAAAATGAAAAGCCACAAAGCAAGATCCTCAGGCAATTCTGTTTCAATTAATCATCGTTTTTTTCTCCCTTCCATGGCTTTAATGTACTGTTCCTTATTCTTTCTCCTTACCAACTTTTAGATTCAATTGACATGGAATAAATAATTCTCTATAAACGCGAGGAATCTTTACAATGCTCAGACTTACAAAACAATGACAATTCTTAAAAAGAGAAAATAAACACCCATAATGGCTCAGAATACACTCATAATGCTGCAGAATACCACCTTAAACTTCTTTTTTTTGAAACCAGGTGAAGTTCTTTAAAATCCTCTGCTTTATGATAATGACAGAAAAAAGAAATAATTCAAGTAATTATAATTTCAATTTTTGCTTAACATGATACAGTGAAATTCTACATTCATGGCAATTTTCAGCCTCATCCAGATTCTGGAAGCATTTCAGTTGAGGACTCTGCAGTTACATGAACTCTGGTAAATTAAATGAGCCAAGCCTGTTCTGTGCTACTGAGAGCAACTGCTTTGGCATGCATGCAAAAATCCCTTCTATTTCAGAACAGAGAAGCCTTATCTACACTAGTTATCAGAAATTGCCAGTGACCTACGTTAGGTCCTAAGTTGTCCCTAAATACTGTTTGGGAAAGTGTTAATTGTATAAGCCAAAGCATCTTAGGAAACATGCCAACAACTAAACCCTAGCCCTGTTTGCTACTATACATAGCTTGTAATTCCAACATCTTCTAAAGTACAAAGTAATATCCCCTTAAACAATCTGGGATATACATTGCTCTCATCATAAAAATTAATTGTTAAAAAATCTGAAATATAAGCTAGAAATTTAACCCTTCTCTGTTTGGGAACTGCAACAACCTTTTGGTCATGCTTGCATTTAAAGATTTTGTAACAATTCAATTTTAAAGTAATTGCTATATGACAATACATAGCAATTAATAAAAATAATTTGATATTGAAATAATTATGCCAAGATAAAACATTTAAAAACCTGAAAGTTGCATTTCATACCAGTACTTCTGTGAACTTAATTTTAATTTAGTTATTTTTTAGCTTTTGCTCCCACCTGTTTTACACTCTATGTTATTTGCTGAAATCAAAGGACCACAATAATTTTGATATGCTATTAACAAAAAAGCATAATTTGAAAAACAAACAGTGGCCTACAGAAGGTGATGATATCCTGAAGGCATATGTTGTTTGTATTTGACATCACTTTCTGTTGTAATAAAAGTTGAACATGCTAGCAGCTGGCTAAGGATCTAATAAGGTATTTTTAACCACAAATACAGGAGAACAGTAATTCTGGCACCATAAACTCAAATATAATAGATGATCAAACCATTTCTAGCTGCTACTAAATTCTGCAAAAATATTGGAAATTAGATTGCTCTGTCTAGATACTTTATTAAGAAATGCAGGTACCATCTATTCTAGAAGTATATGCATGTGATATAATACAAAAAAAGAGTGAATGGAGATAGGGAAGGATTTTTTATGCTTATGTGCAGGTTCATCATCAGTCAGTCCAGTAGTCTGTATTAATCTACATCCTTTGAATGTTTGATTCAGTTTTCCATGGAGCAAGTTACACGACAGATAAACAAAACAGCTTTCAAAAATAATTCACAACTATTAAGTCCCCTTTTGTGAAGGAAAATATTCAACACACTAAATTTGTATTAAATACACCAGAAATAGAACCAGGAAATTTCATTTGATGGCATACTTGTCTTTCCTAGAAAACATCACTTCTTAATGATTTACCTCCCCATATTCTACCATAGGATGGAAGGCCTTGTTTTGGCTTCTGTTAGGGCTTTCAGGGTGCTATTTTTGCTGTTTATCAAAGTCTTCACAGTAATTCTACAGAAAAACGGACTTTCATGTCACATCTCCCTGCTTACCCTAGTGAGTACTATTTCTATTTCTGTCTCAGTGAGTCAAAGGCAGATACCTCCATCTCCAGCTAACACGTCTCTAGATCACAGAAGCCATTTCCCCTAAGCTATCCAACTACTAACATAGTTAGACTAATATAACAACCATTGTTTACAACATGTTTTTGCTAGAAATTTTCTGTATTTAAAGAGAAAGACCATGTTTCCCAAAGCATGCTATTTCTTGCAACAGTACTTACTGCTCTAACAAAAATACCCATTTGTATTAATACTTGAAATAAACTGTACTCTTCAGGCTACTTAAATGTGAAATAGACAATATTTCACAGAATATATAGCTCATATTCCCTGTCATTTATGAGTTCAGTCAAGCTAAACCTCTCCAGTATTTCTGTACGTTGTACTCAGCATGTGTCACCTCTTCACAGAGGAAGCCAATTCTTTGTTTCACCTTCCTATCACACGCTCACACTTACAGCCTCATTTGAGGACTGTAACTTGCATCACAGGTTGATATTAGTCAAATACAGACCTGAGGTCATAAATTCTTCTTTTGCCCATTCACTTGGAGAACTAAGCCTTTTTACCCTAACTTTGTACGACAATTGGTGACAATGTGTTTCCAGCAGTAACTAAAAATACTGAAAGTAAAGTAAACTTGAACATCTGGAAAAGGAGATACTGCTTGAAGTGACATAAAATATGTAGCAATTTGGGAAAATAACACATAATTTTTCAAATAAGAGCAGTTCAATATAAATGCTATAGGAGGTTGCAACCACATTGCTTTCTAATGTCCATTCTTGAAACATAGGTTTAACTTTACCTTCTCATTTAGATATATGACAGAATTTCAGCAACAAGCCTTATTTGTAGCAGGTATAAAAGTCACATTACATACAGAATTTAGAAGTATGTCTCTTTATGATACTCATGATAATTTTATGATAATTTTTCTAATTAGCAGACATTTTAATGCAAGAAAATTCTAGATTAAAGCTTATCACAGCTTATCACAGGTTTACCTCTCCATTGTACATTCTTCTATCACAATGAAATGTCTTTTAAACACAGCTCAGCTGAATTCCAGAGTCATGAGTCATATTAAAACATACAACAAAGAAAAGAAGAGTCTGCCCTAAAGCCAATGCATGGAGCAGAAAGACTCTTCTAATTAGAAAAAACAAGAGGTCTGAGAAGACACCACAGGGGCCAGTAGAGGCAGACCTTGACCACAGGACAACAGAGGAGTTCACTGAAGAGCCACACTGTACATATCTGTGACCTCTGACACTGCCAACAATGCCACAGCAATGACCTACTTGGTCCCTCAGGTGGGTGACCAAAATAACCAGTGGAATAATAACCTATTATAGGAAGAAAACACTCAAGACTAAAGACAAGCAGTTGGGAAATATGTGGCAGACTTCACAACCTAGAGGCTGGCAGTGAAGAAAGAAAGCTGTTGGTTTATTTTCTCTCACTTGTTGCTATCTTATCTCTAAAAAGTAGGCCACAGTCTTTTAAAAAGAGGGAAAGATGCATGCATTTTACATATTATTAATGGTGATGTACAACACACACACAAAAAAAGTTTTAAATAATTTTTTTTTTAATTATACTTCCTGGGTTAGCATTACAACTAAAATTTCTTCACACAGGATTAGTTAATTTGGATGCAAACATGTACATTATAGCTACACATCTTTTTATTTTGTTTTTCTTTCTTAACTGGAAATCGAGTTCAAGCTTTTACTTACCCCAACGTGGTGGATGGCAATAAAGTACAAACAATAAAGAGATCCTTTTCCTATCAGAATACACCTCTACAGACATACACTAGAAACATGGCAAAGCATGAAAGTACTGGCATAAAGAAAAGCAAGGCTGAGTTTTTCAACTCTTGCTCTCATGTTAGGAAAATCCTTTTCCTTTGATTGCAACAACAAGTGAAATCCAGTACTTAAAATTTATAATAGCTACTTGAATCGAAGATGAGGGAGGTCCTACCTCTGAAAGCAAAGCAAGCTGAGATTGCATATGAACATCAAAAATAAAAAAATAATAGAAAATGCAAATCTGACAAACCCCCAAAGTCCTGAGTGTTAGCTGGGCTTATTTTCATAGTTCTTTTATAGAAGGCACTAATTTTAACAAGTCTAATAATTTGTGTATGTTGAGAACCTAATTTCACAGTTGGATTTACTATTTTTGAAAGGAATGGAGTGCAATATTTATTTTTTTTTCAGATACTTGATGTAGTCATAGAATAGTTAGAAGGAGTATAAATCTTGAAGCATTATTATTGTTGAAAGAATGATGAGAAATTATTAATTAAAACAAGTCTTACAAAGATGTCACAACAGCTTTGACCATCTTATTTTATATCTTGATATTCTAAGTGTCTGATGAAGTCTAATGAATGGTACTTTCTCCTCTCTTCCAAACAATAGTTTCAAGCAGCAGAGGTTTTTATATAAAACACATTACCTTATACTACAGGGACAACCTTAAATTAAGCTCTTCTTTAAGTTTCCATGCGTAGGACTATAATGTATCCAAGAAAACTTGCATTCAGTACCCAGAAATCTAAGAAACTTTTTGATTGGTGCTCCTAATTTCTTATTTAAGTGACAACACTGCAAAATGTAGGCTGGTTAAAACAGTTCCTGAGGGCAATATATTGAAAATAACATCCTGTTCCATATGGACAACTAGACATCCCACCCAAGCTGAAGTTTTTCAAATCTTAAATTTAGGAACAGAAGATTGACATTGGAAGTCTTGATCATCTAACTCAAGCATCTCTCAACCTCAATCAACTTTGGAAAATCTGTTTGGTCCAAGAGGGTCAAGTACACATATGTGCTTTATATCCTCACATAACAGAAAACATACAGTATTTTTTCCAAATCCCTCAGTCCACTATGATCCAAAGTTCCTGGGATTTGGGGATTCTTTTCAGATCTCAGGGATTTTGTTTGGGATTTTTGTTGTTTTGTCAGTTTTTGGTTTTTGTTGTTTTTCTTTTTTAACAGGATTCATGACAGAAGACTATGGTGCAAACAATAGATGAAAATAAAAACAAAATTTCAATGATGGCTAACCACAGAACTTAGGGGAGGGATCCCTCTGAATCACAGAATGGCACGTAGCAATGAGAGAGGCAAAAAAGCCAGGTACTTGACAAAGTTTATCACCACTCAAACTTTACTGTATTATGTACTTAACCTGTTCAGGAAGGATTAAAAAAATTAAAAGAATCATTGCCACAAATCAATGTCATTGTGTATCACATAAACAAGCAGTCTGGCTTACAAGTAGTGTGGTGTCTGGGACTGAGCCCCGGCCAGACCAGATTATAGGATATAAGGCTGAAAGATCTCACTTCAGCTACCAAGTATAAATTCCAGCAACTGCAAGCAGCCTCAGCACATAATCGTCTCTGTAAATGTATCAAGCCCCATTGTATGAGTAATCAAACTCCTTGTCTTCATCGCTTCTATTGCCATGACTTTTTTGAAACACCACAATCTGCATCTTGCAAAAACAATGAAAAGAAACAGTGACAATGGCAAGAAATTAATTCACATCATGACTTTCTCTAATATCAAAATGCACGCAAAATAACCTATGAAAAAAATAAATGAATCATGAATATTCATAGTTTGGAATGGGTAACAATACTTTTGAAAATAATGAATACAGTTAATCACCTCAAAGGCTTTTTTTTTTAACAAAGGGTGCTTCCAAAAGATTCTTTATTATTCCTACCCTGTAATTTATTTTTTTTTTTCGATCTTCATAGGAGAAAATATCTGCAAAAAATTCATGCCATTTTAAGGTGTTTTACTCTTAAATAAAGACTGGAGACTCACTAAGTTAACTAGCACAAGCATCTGACAAAGTCTTATGTTAACACAAGAACAGTACCTTCAAACAATCATACATACAACAATTAGGCAAAACCGAACTATATAAGACAGTCTGTCAATTTTGTCTGCTACTTACTTCTAAGTTAAAGATGAAGGTTTACATGTTCTTTGACTTCTAATGTCAGTCTTGGCTCTCTCTGCCATTAGCCCTCATCAATTAGAGCAATTCTGTACTTGAAAAATTTCATCCCTTTGTTCTCAAACATGGGGAATTTCCTAAGAAACGGCACAGAGTCACAGGTGGGACCAGGGATGCCTCCTGCATGACTTTGGTATGCCAAACTTCAGAGGACAGCCTAGGAGAAGACAGTCCACTCATTAAAAAAAAAAAAAAAGTAGGAAATGCTGTAATGCTGTTTGCTTAAAGTTATAACTTTAATTGTTTTTATTTTACTAAACACATAAAAGCCAAAACATAGAATTTTAACCTGGTAAAAATGTCGTGACTTCAAAATTTTCCCTTTCAACCTATTATTCTTAACTGTTTCTGAAACAATTCCTATCATTGTGAGCAAAGGACATGAGCATTCAGTCAAGAAAAAGGGAAAGGGAGGTGAGAGTAAGATTTGAATCAACTGGTGGATTCACCTGTTTATAGCCATATCAGCACAGTTGATACTACAACCTTGCATGCAAAATAAGGAGAATATTTTAGTTTTGCAATTAAAAAAAACATTTTCAGATACAGCAAACAGGCTAGAAATGTTCCAAGTATGATAGGGGTCAAAAGCATGAGAATCAAGAGTTGTGCCTTTTCTCCCATAAATGAACAGTATCATAACCCACAACTGATGCAATATCATACACCAGATCCTTTTCAGTCATAGTCCTTTACAGAGCTGTGAGACCAACCAGATCTTAGAAGGAAAAAGATATTTAAGAATTTGGACTTCAAAACATTGTGATGCCATTTTACTCCAGAAAGATCTCTTGCACATACCCCAAGACTCCTGCTCCCAAATTACAAGTTTTGTTTATATTTTCCCCTTTGCAAGAGTAGCATTCAGCCATAACTTTCAAAGTTGTTAAACATACAGTCTCACCACATTAAAAATGTCTAATTATCTTATGTGAGGCTTGATTTTGGTAAGAGTTTAATCACAAATCTACGTTGCATGAGACTCGTTCATATTTCAAACACGTTAGTAATCTGAGCTGCATTATATAAATGATCTTTAAAGACAACCACTTTTTAGATAGGACTGTCTTCAGGACTGATGCAAGGAAAGACATGTCTAAGCGATCTTCCAGCAGATTTCACAGATTGCTCACAAGGCTGTCACAAGGCACAGAAGGAAGAAAGTAGCTTATTTCTTTATAGAGATGAAAATACAAAGCACAATCTGGATTTAAAGTTAAAAGCTTTTTATTATTATTTACCAATAACTCTTCTAAACCTTACTCCTGCTCACTAATGCTTCTTACATCAAAGTGAATAACTAAAACTAAAAATTAATAAACTAAAACTAAAAATTAATAAAGGAAATGAGTGAATTTCATGTTGATTTGATGTCAGGTATTACCATACAAAAATATGGAGTATGTGGTCTACAAGTGCAACATTCTATGCACTTTTCTATGCAGGCTGTAACAGAGATTGGTTGGTTAGTACAAGTGAACACAGGAAAGCAGCACTGAGAAGCCATGGGATACACTGCTTATACCATTTCAGAAAAAAAATGCGACGTTTTTCAAGAGGTAATTATGGTTTAATGCTGTAGCTCAAATTCTGAGAAACAGAACCATCATCAAGGTTATGCCCTATCACTATGCTGTGAAGAGAACCACAACAAAATACAAATGAATATATTTATTTTTTAAAGCCTACCACACTCATCATAATAGACTCCTTCTCTGATTTATAAGGCACACTAGGGCTTTTTTTCAGAATGTGCTTCTTCATTATGCAAAACAGCAAAAGGAAATAAGGTCTAATGGATCATACTGGCATTTTTTAATAACCTTTACATGAACCAATCCTTTTTTCAGCCTTTCAACGGCATTGTGAAAAATAACAATCCATGAAAAAAACAAACAGACAAAAAATTTAAAAATCAGGATACATTTTCTTCCCTTCAGCTTCTTAAGACTCAACTAACCTGGCTGCAAGCATCTGGCACCAAGCAAGTGGCATATGTAAGTTGTTTACAGACTTGGTGTATCTCAGAAATAGAAAGCCTAGGGCTCTTGTCAAGAAGTTTCAACTTGCTCTAAAACACTGCTCTTCTAAGACATCAGTCCCTGAGACTCTCATCTTCTTGGTCAGCAATATTCTTTAAACAATTATAGCATCTCACGTGAGGCTTGCAGAAGAAAATCACAGTGGTTAAGAGTATGTGCCACACTGAAATCCAGCTACAGTGCCCAAGAGACATTAGAAAGCATCAGCCAATAGTCTGGTCCTGACTCACTGTATAAATCTTACTACACATAATGAGTCTTTTGCTGTTCTTTTCTTGGGGAGACAATATTTTTTTTTTCTAAGCGCATCCAGGTATTAATTTTGTTGTTGTTGTTGTTGTTATTGTTGTGTTCTACATGAAGAGTTACTATTAAAGAAGAGGTTTATAGAAGCTTCAATACAAGTCTTTACAAAAAACCTCCTACCTTACAACTTTTCATTCTTCTAGACTGTTGTTTAATTACACACTCCAGTCTCATAGCTTATAAATGTACTGATGAATTACTTGAGACTGTGCATTTAATGCAGCATAATGATTTAACTTCAAGGTTCTATATAAGGCTGAATGCACTATGGGAGTCTTCCACATCTCTCTCTCTGAGATTTTTGTGATGTATTAAACAAATAGATGGGAAAAAAATTACCTTTCTGTTATATAAAACATGATGTTGTAATAAACTTCACAGGCAATTCCAATACCCCATTGTACTTTCTAGAGCTCTCAAATCAGAAATAATTTCTCCTGGGTGGCTCTTTTCCACACAGACTCATTACATACCCCTTTATTTTGTGATACAGCAATGCATTACTGCCTTTGTGGCTGACATAATTATATGTAAATGTATTCCATAAGTGCCTTCTTCCCTGCCCAGATCTTTCCTCCCACACTGTCTATGACAAATCCTTTTTTTTTTTTTCCATTCTCTGTTTCATCAACTGTACTATTTTCATCCAATACATATATTTGTGTGTGAAATACATATTAGCTTTATTTATTCAGGTAAGATCAGGGAAGCTCAAGAACAAATTAACAGTATTTTAAACCAACCCAAAACAACAAAGCAAACCTAGCACTATGAGTATTTTGAGACTTGACCATCATTAAACTGGAAAGGCTGATATTTCTTTAATTATTATTACACCTGAAGAAGTTATTTTTAGGTTCTGTGCAGTCTACTTGGTGTTAGCTGTGACAATCATCATGAAATAATTATCTTATTTTCTCTAGCAGTGTGATTACTGGACAGCTGCTAGTTATTCCCACAGTGGCACAGAAGAAAAACATATTTACTTTCCTTCACATATAAAGGCAGTAGCAAGGTGAGATGTCAGCTTCAATATGTAGTGCTCCACTATCTCTACTGACTCATGTCTTTCATGTATTTTCCAGCAGCTTGTAAATGTTTTAAAATCGCTCTTTAAATAGATATCTCGATTAATTTTGGGAGATTTTTAACTATCATGGATTTACTGCTCAACTGGGCAGCAAGGTCACTGATATTCTATCATCACCTTTAATCTTCTTGATGTTTACCAGCATGATACACACATAGGTATATACAGATATATATCCAGAGGAATATGTAAAATGATACAGAATTATCTGTACAACCACAAAACAAGGATTCTTCATATTTTGACATCAATTTTGGAAGGTATTTAGATCTCTGTCTGGTATACGCCTATATTATGTTTTTTATTCAGTGCAAGCCAAATTTTTTCAACATAGTTGTTACTTTAAAAGTGACAGAGATCACTAAGAATGGTTTCATATGTTGGACAGCACAGAGACCTCAAGCATTTTTATTATTATCTAGCTTCCAGTTATATATTTTCTCAAGATTTAGTTTTCCAATGGAAAGTCAGTCTCCCTCTACCAATAAATACTTACAATGGAAGTAAATACTGATAGATAATACTTTTCTAAATTCATTTCATGACAGCCAGATATAAATACTTCAGAAAAAATGTTGTGATTTGCTATTCTAATTACAAGACTGTCACTTTTCCTCCTTAGATCAGTAGCAGTAAAGATGTCCTGTGCAAATAATGTATGTGATAAAAAGATGAAACATGTCCAGAAGAAAAATTCTGTCTAGAGGGCAGATGAACTGAAGTAGTAAAGTAAAAGTTGATACTGCCACTGAAGATCTATACTAAAACTGAACACAGGAAAAAAAAAAAAACCAAACAGAAACACAGGGAAAAATGTTAGCCCTAATTGTCTCTTTATCACAGAACCTATTTCCTTCATTAGAACTTCTGGAAACTTTAAAAGAAGATTCTGAGGTAACACAAAGGTATAAAACTATGACATGGCTTGAGGAAGCAG